>NW_022205057.1:0-17500 GCF_008831285.2 Nymphaea colorata
AATTTATACAATCTTCATCAGTTGAATTCTGATGGAAAAGTTTCATCGATGGGGTTAACCATTTTGATAATATGTCAACCTCCATTACTTCGTGCCCGAAATTAATTCCTATGCATCCAACGAACAAAGTAAATATGGCCAATATAAGCAGGGGAAATAACATGGTATTGTCCGATTCATGCGGATATAGTAAAGTATGAGAGTCTTTTTTGAAAAAATGAGTACTAAAAGATGATCGCATGGTTCTTACATAACCGGCAATTTTATATGTATTAGAAAACGAGCAATTGGAAAAGGAGGACTTGTCATTATTATTCCTTGTTGTTAAAAGCAAATTGCTGCTAACAGGTTTGGAACCTTCTTGCCCCATATGGATATTGAATAGAAGGAACTATTTGTGTGTCCGCTGTAATTTTGAAATGACTACGTAAATGCCTTCGAAAGTAAAGTAAATACATACGAACATATAAATGCAGTTAATCCTGCTGTGTAGAAAGCTATTATCGCAAAAATCGTGGAATAAACCAACTATCATTAAGAATTTCGTCTTTGGACCAAAAACAAGCGAGGGGTGGAATACCACAAAGAGAAAGTGTACCTAAAAAAAAGTTGTTTTTGTAATTGGCATATATTTAGTTAAACCGCCATAAGAACCATGTTCTGACTCTTAGTCGGAGAATACCCAATAATGGGTTCCATGGAATGAATGATTGATCCAGACCCTAAAAACAATAATGCTTTAGAATAAGCATGAGTGATCAAATGGAATAAAGCGGCTCGATAAGAACCTATACCAAAGCTAACATAATGTATCCCAATTGAGACATCGTGGAATAAGCTAAACTTCTCTTAATATCTCTTTGAGCAAGAGCTAAGGTAGCTCCTAATAGTACCGTTATTACACCTATCAAAGATATGATATTCATTATGTAAGGTATGGCTATGAAAAGAGGAAGAAGCCGAGCTACAAGAAAAATTCCTGCGGCTACCATAGTAGCCGCATGTATCAGAGCCGAAATAGGAGTGGGTCCCTCCATAGCATCAGGTAACCATACATGAAGTGGGAATTGCGCAGATTTAGCAACTGCACCGAGGAATAATAAGAAGGCACAAAGCGTAGCAAATGAGGAATTCATCTCATTGTTATTAATGATCGAATCATTGAATATTCGAATAAATCCTGAAATTCGAAACTACCTGTTATTAAATAAAAACCTAGGATTCCTAATAATAAACCAAAATCCCCACACGATTGGTCACAAACGCTTTTTGACAGGCATTTGCTGCAATTGGTCGGGTAAACCAAAAACCTATTAACAGATAGGAACACATTCCCACTAGTTCCCAAAAAATATGGATTTGTATCAATTGGACTAGTAACTAATCCCAGCATCGCTGTATTGAAAAAACTCATATAAGCAAAAAATCTCAAATATCCTCGGTCATGAGACATATAATTATCACTATAGATAAGAACCAGGATTCCAACAGTAGTGATTAATATCGACATAATAGAAGTAAGTGGATCAATCAAGTAGCCGAATTCTAAGGAAAAATCACTAGTGATGCTCCAAGACCATAGATATTCATAAATTGAGCTACCATTGATTTGCTGGATCGCCAGCTTAGTGGAAAAGACCATAACTATACTTAACAATAAAACAGCGGGAAAAGCCCATATACGACGAATATTTTTTGTTGCTGTCGGATTAAGCAGGAGTTCCAATCCTATTAACATAGTAACTAGAAGCGGAACGAAAGGTATAATCCATGCATATTGATATGTGCGTTCCATAACCATAATAATAAATTAAATCAAACCTTTTTCCTCTATTTTCTTCTAATTAATTATATTAATTATTGTTCCCAATTCACATTCATCACCAGTTCTTATTTATTTTTTTTTTAACACAAACCAAATAAGGATACGAAAAGAATATTCTTTTTTATTAATCTCGCTCTTCCTCGACTATTAAAATTTGACCCAGGAGTTACAATTGAATTGGTCAAATGATATAATTAAGCAAATTATTGCTTAATACTAGGGGTGAAGTAATTATTAGCTTTTGATATGGATCATGAGATCCGCAAATAACTCAACCCAACAAGATCTTTTATCCAAAATCATTAACTAATTTAAATTTAATTTGAAACTGATTGATTGGCTTCCACCAGAACTTGTGGGAAATTCTATGATACTTGTAACCTCCCATATGGGTGAAGTAAGAAGGTGAAGTAAGAGGTTACTTAAATTGCCTTAATCAAGTTCAAGTAATGTTCAAGTAATGGATCATTGAACAAAAGTATTATTCGAATCGTGGGGGCGCTATGCTTTAATGGGATCATTGGTAGAGAAAATCTTATTGTTTTATCTCATGTAGGTAATTAATTTCTGGTTATTGTTATTAAATGTATTACGACGGTAGGTATATGTAGGTTATATATGGTCTATTTGAAATAGACTGAGATAGGAATTGTAACCTTTTATTTTATTTATTTTTCTTTTATATTATTTATCTGCGGGGGTCGATTTCATCGGTAGTTGATACCATCGATCCTAATGAATGGAGATATGAACAATTAGTACAATTTTCTTCTTCTGAGATTTTCATTGTATGCAATAATAATGATAATGAATACTTCAAAAAGAGAAAAAAGATAACTATTTTTTCTATGAGAGTTATACCTAGCGAATCGAATCTCCTTTCTTTTATTCTCCAACTTGAGTTTGAGTCCCTAGCAATAATTTAGTTTAGTCCCTATTATATGCTATATGCGCATATTTGTATGTTATGAAGAAATCTATAAACTAAATAATAGATATATGAATAGAAAGAATTAATGATCTATTTTGAACAATACATGTCTTTCACATTCAACTTAGAAAAGTTCATTTTTGCATGGCGGTTCCAAAAAAACGTACTTCTATATCAAAAAAGCATATTCGTAGAAATTTTTGGAAGAGAAAGGGATATTGGGCAGCGGTAAAAGCTTTTCTTTAGCTAAATCCATTTCTACCGGTTATTCAAAAGGTTTTTTTGTACGACAAAAAAAATGAAATAAAAAAGCAAAGAATAAATAATAATGTGATAAGAAACCCTTCAAATGATCTAAATCAACATCAATCAATGATTGGATAAATTAATGATTCTGTATCATATATTGGGCCCTCAAAATGGCACTATTTGTGTTTTAAAGGGCGTTATTAGACGCAAGATACAAGGTTCAATATAGTGAATAGAGTGCATTTTATATGATTTGCGAGATGGGGATTGCCATTTTCCCCATCGATTCACTATTTTCCCCATCGATTCACTATTACTAAGCTTTAAGGTAAGCTAGTAACAATTATGGAACCTTCAAATATTGACTTGAATGGCTATTCTTCGATTGATTCAATAATCATCTATTGCAATTGCATTGAACCTCTCAATATCGACGATTGAATATGCATGAGTTAGTATTACTTCGAACAAGCCGCCATGGTGAAATCGGTAGACACGCTGTTCTTAGGAAGCAGTGCTAGAGCATCTCGGTTCGAGTCCGAGTGGCGGCATTCTCTAAAACAAAAAAGGACACAACGGATCCTTTAATTCGATACCATATTTACATTCGGTAATTAAGGAAGGGTTCCCTTTTTTTATAACTATAAAAACAAAAAATGATTGTTTATGATATTTGCAACTTTAGAACATATATTAACTCACATATCTTTTTCGATCATTTCAATTGTGATTCCTACTCATCTGATGACCTTGGTCTATGAAATTGTAGGACTATGTGATTCGTCAGAAAAAGGCATGATAGCTACTTTTTTCTGTATAACAGGATTATTAGTTACTCGTTGGATTTATTCGGGACATGTACCATTAAGTGATCTATATGAATCATTAATGTTCCTTTCATGGAGTTTCTCCCTTATTCATATAGTTCCATATTTTAGAAACTATAAGAATTTTTTCAGTAAAATAACCGCCCCAAGCGCTATTTTAACCCAAGGCTTTGCCACTTCGGGTCTTTTAACTAAAATGCATCAATCCGCAATATTAGTGCCTGCTCTCCAATCCCGTTGGTTAATGATGCACGTAGTATGATGTTGTTGAGCTATGCAGCTCTTTTATGTGGATCATTATTATCCATAACTCTCCTGGTCATTACGTTTAGAAGAAAGATAGATATTTTCGGTAAAACCAATCATTTATTAATTAGTTCATTTTCTTTTGATGAGACCCAATACGTGAATTTTTCGTTTAGAAATTATCACAGGTATCAATTGACTCAGCGATTGGATTCTTGGAGTTATCGTGTCATTGGCTTGGGTTTTACCCTTTTAACTATAGGTATTCTTTCAGGAGCAGTATGGGCTAATGAGGCATGGGATCTTATTGGAATTGGGACCCCAAAGAAACCTGGGCATTTATTACTTGGACCGTATTCGCGATTTATTTACATACTAGAACAAATAAAAGTTTGCAAGGTGCAAATTCAGCAATTGTGGCTTCTATGGGATTTCTTATAATTTGGATCTGCTATTTTGGGGTCAATCTATTAGGAAGAGGGCTACATAGTTATGGTTCATTCACATTAAACATCTAATTGAAGAAAAAAACTGCAGATACATAGAAAGATTGTACACATACCCTTTCATTCTCATATACCCCTCTCATATACCATAATATTATTAACCATAATATTATTATCTCATTTATACATTATATGTATAAGGTGAAAGATATATATGTAATCAGAATATCTGTAGTTAAATAATAAAAACTACAGATATTTCTGATTACAATTTCCTTCATTTAATTGCATTTTGACTTGATAGAAGGAAAAATCTTCTTTTCCTTTTGATTGGTCTAGCCAACGATTGATTTGTTGTAAACAGCAGTGCAGGATTATTGGATTGGATCTTCTGTGCTGCCCATAACCATAAAAAAATCCATCCATGAAAGCTACCCATGAAAGTAATTAGATAGAATAGTTTCTACCTTGTCAACTGATAGTGAAAGAACGAAATCTGGATAAATACCAATACCTATTATAGGTAAAAGGATACACATCAAAATAAAGATTTCTCGTGGTCCAGAATCCACAAAGTGAGACTTGGGAACATTGAATAACCTGTATCCATAGAACATCTGGCGTGACATAGATAATGAATAAATAGGAGTTAATATCATTCCAATTGCCATTACAAAAGTAATTAGTATTTTTGACATTACAAGGTATTTTGGGCTAGTAATTATTCCCAAAAATATCACAAATTCTGCAACAAAACCACTCATTCCTGGTAATGCGAGAGAAGCCATTGAGAAGCTACTGAACATCGTAAAGATTCTTGGCATTAGTATAGCTATTCCCCCCATTTCGTTAAGATAACGAAGACGTATTCTATCATAACTTGTTCCTGCCAGGAAAAAAGTGCAGCACCAATAAATCCATGAGAGATGATTTGTAAAATAGCTCCATTGAGTCCCGCATCGGTTATAGAACTAATTCCTATTATTATGAAACCCATATGAGATACGGAAGAATAGGCTATTCTCTTTTTAAATTGCGTTGACCAAGAGAAGTTAAAGCTGCATAGATTATTTGAATAGTCCCTACTATCATCAACCAAGGAGAAAATATGGAATGGGCGTGGGGTAATAATTCCATATTGACCCGAACCAACCCGTATGCTCCCATTTTTAATAAGATTCCAGCTAGAAGCATACATGTACTGTAATGCGCCTCTCCATGGGTATCTGGCAACCATGTATGTAAAGGTATGATCGGTGATTTGACAGCATAAGCAATAAGGAAACCCAATAAAATATTATTTCCAATGCCACGGGATACGATTGATTAGCTAATGTTTCAAAATTTAATGTTGGTTCATTGGAACCATATAAACCCATACCTAGAACTCCCATTAAGAGAAAAATGGAACCTCCTGCAGTGTACAAAATGAACTTTGTAGCTGAGTACAGACGTTTCTTTCCTCCCCACATGGATAAAAGTAGGTAAACAGGAATTAATTCTAATTCCCACATGATGAAAAAAAGTAAGAGGTCTCGAGAAGAAAATGATCCTATTTGACCACTGTACATTGCTAACATCAGGAAATGGAACAATCGCGAATTTCGGGTAACTGGCCAAGCCGCTGAAGTAGCTAAAGTAGTGATAAATCCTGTCAATAAAATGGGTCCTATAGAAAGTCCGTCGATTCCGAGTCTCCAGTGAAAATCAAAAATATTTATCCAGTTAAAGTCTTCTTCCAATTGGATTAATGGATCGTCCAATTTAAAATGATAACAGAATACGTAGGTCGTTAGAAGGAGTTCAAATAAGCAGATACAGATAGTATACCATCGAACTACCTTATTTCCTCTATGAGGGAAAAGAGCAATTAAGGAACCCGCGGATATGGGCAAAACAACAATGATTGTTAACCAATAAAAATCACTCATAGTAAAGACAAAATACACTTTGATTTGACCAGAAAAACCCGCGCTCGGATTTTTTATTTATCGAGTACGGGTTTTTGTCGGTAAAGAGGAATCAAATGGATTCAAGGGGAGTTTTTGTAACGTATTAATAAGCTAGACCCATGCTACGGGTTGTCTCATGCCATAAATAAACCCGTATACTTAAGAAATCCGTTGGACAAGCAGATTCACATCTCTTACAACCTACACAGTCCTCCGTTCTTGGTGCGGAAGCAATTTGCTTAGCTTTACATCCGTCCCAGGGTATCATTTCCAGGACATCTGTAGGACACGCTCGTACGCATTGGGTACACCCTATACATGTATCATAAATCTTTACTGAGTGTGACATTAGATCTATTAATTTTTTTTGGAACGTCATAAATTTCGGTCTGGTAGCTTTAGTAAATGATTAAATATTTTGGCACCAGACGAATCGGTGATTAGACCATAAAGTTTTGTTAGAAATCTATTTCTGATCTGTTCATGAGATAGGCCCAAGATACTTTGATCTCTTATCTTTCATCAAACATGGTCATATCAGTCAATACACGTTTTGCTAATCTATAAATGAATTATAGTTATATATAATAAAGAAAGAAAACGTATAAAATTTATTGTACTCTTATTCCTAATCCATGCTTATGATCCATTGATCCATAACGTGAGTCGAGTGTCTATTTACTTCTACAGAGTGACATAACGTATATGTCTTTATATATTTTATTTGAGTAAAGGTTCCGACTACCGACTATTTTATTTATTCAATAAATTTGATTGATTGATACGAGTTGATTTTCTGTTACGATAGATCGAAGAAACAATAGCTGGTCCAATAGCTGCTTCGGCGGCTGCAATAGCGATAACAAAGATCGAGAAAACGTCTCCCTTTAATTGGCGACTATCAAATAAATCAGAAAATGTTATGAGATTCATATTAACAGCATTCAGTATAAGTTCAAGACACATAAGTGCTCTAACCATGTTTCGACTTGTGATCAATCCATAGATACCAATAGAAAATAAATAGGCACTCAAAACAAGTACATGCTCGAGCATCATTGACCAACTCCTCGTCAATCTCGATTCATTTCAATATAAAACAACAATTCAACTGATTCGATTAATTAAATGAGAAGATTCTACTGAATCTAATTCAATTATCAATCCATATAATATATATAAGAAATACAGTACCAAAAAAGACACTGAAATGGGTCGTCGAACTAACAAAAACTTTGAAATATGTCTCATGAACAATATTCCAATTTAGGGTGGACAGATAGATGCGATAACAATTACACGGAGGTTGCTTTATTTTATTTGGTTGGTTTGTTATTTCCAATTCTAAGTATCTATTCCCGGCGAGCCATAGCAATTGCGCCCACTAAGGAAACTAAAAGGATTATAGAAATCAGTTCAAATGGAAGATAAAAATCTGTTGATAAATGAATCCCAATCTGTTGAACATTACTTGTCAGGTCCTGTTCTATGATCTGGTTTGATCTTGTAGTCCAAATAATCCCGTACCATGACGTGTTTGGGATAGTAGCAATTAGTGAAAAAAAAATACTTGTACAAACTAGCGAAGTGAATCCATCTCCGACAGTCCAAAAATGAAAAGAATTGTAATATTCTGAACCATTCATAAACATCACAGCAAATAAGATTAAGACATTTATGGCTCCCACGTAAATAAGTAGCTGCGCAGCAGCTACAAAATAAGAGTTCGATGGAATATAAAATAAAGATATACAAACAAGAACCAATCCCAAGGAAAAGGCAGAATAAATTGGATTGGTAAGTAATACCACTCCTAGACCTCCTACTATAAGACCTGATCCCAGAGATACTAAAAGAATATCATGTATTGGCGCAGGTAAATCCATTATGTGTTAAATAAGCGATAAATAAGTCAAAATATCTCATGATCTTACTGGTCGGGAAAAAGTGGGTTACCCTTTTTTATATCTAATAGTTCTTACCCCAGCGTGGTGTGGGTTTATGTAGATTGAGTTAATCAATTGAACGGGCCAATCTTGCTTTTGTCTTTAGTCGAAACAGAGTTCGTAATTTCATATTTTTAATTAAACAAATAAGGGCTATGGCTATAATGGCTATATATATTTATATATTCAAAAAGTAGTTATAATCCTCACAAATCTAGTTATTCTTTGTCTGACATGAAAGAAACTTACCTACTTTTGATCAAAACTTAGTCTTATTTTTAATTTAATTGGTAATCGTTCTTGAATCAAGGGGTTTCTCCATAGATATTTTTATTGGAGTTGAGTTCATAATTGTTCGAACTGTGTAATCTCCAATTACAGACATTGGTAACCGACCCAAAGCAATTTGATTATAATTTAATTCGTGACGATCGTAGGTGGAAAGTTCATATTCTTCAGTCATTGATAAACAGTTTGTGGGGCAATACTCCACGCAATTACCACAAAATATACAGATTCCGAAATCAATACTATAATTAAGCAATCGTTTCTTTCTAATATCTGTTTCTAATCGCCAATCAACAACAGGTAGATCTATCGGACATACGCGAACACATACTTCACAAGCAATGCATTTATCAAATTCAAAGTGGATTCGCCCACGGAAACGCTCTGATGTGATCGATTTTTCATAAGGATATTGAATAGTTACAGGTAAACGATTTGCGTGAGATAAGGTAATCATGAAACTTTGACCAATGTATCTTGCAGCTCGTACTGTCTGTTGACCATAATTCATGAACCCAGTCACCATAGGAAACATATATCGTGAATATCCATGAATAATTTGATGTTTCTTTCTCTTGCTTGAGAGAGGATAAGAATCTGGAATATCCTATTCTGTTATAGCGAAACAAGTTGGGAAGAAGTTGTCAATAATAGATTACCGAGAGCAATAGGTAAAAGAGATTTCCACCCAAGATTTAATAGTTGATCCATTCTCAGCCTAGGTAAAGTCCATCTTGTTGAGATAGGAATGAACAGGAACAAATAAGCTTTAGCTAATGTAATGAGGAGACTAATTGTTGTTCCAAAGACTTCACTAGTTTTATTTATTTCGAAAAGTTCAGTAATTGGTATATATGGAATAGGAAGATTCCACCCTCCCAAGTACAGAACTGTTACGAATAATGAAGAAACTAGTAAATTGAGGTAAGAAGCAACATAAAATAAACCAAATTTGATACCTGAATATTCAGTTGATAACCTGCTACTAATTCCTCCTCGGCTTCCGGTAAATCAAAGGGCAATCTCTCGCATTCTGCTAGTGAAGAAATTATAAAAACTATGAACCCTATAGGTTGACGCCAAAGATTCCACCCCCAAAAACCATATTTTGACTGCGCCTCAACTATATCAACCGTACTTGAACTGTTAGATAATCATAGTCGATGATAACATCACTGTTCCCATCTCTATTCCAGAACCGTACATGAGACCTCAGCTTCATACGGCTCCTCAATGGTCACGAATAAATCTAAGGTATGCTTCGGTATTACATCGGCATACCATAGGAAAAAAGAAAGATGAATCAAAATGCTCATAAGTGAACTAGACCAGTGGGATTCTGTCCGCGATAAGATAATAACAAATAAAAAGTACACTTCTGAATCCATCTCATCCTTTATTCTTTTTGCTGAGTTTCTTGTTCAGTAATAACTTAACTCGATCTTTCCATAAGATACAATAAATAGTCAATCCATTTTTCCTTCCTGTTCTTCTCTTCTTTCTCAGAAGGACTATACTATATAAATAAAGGATTACTTCGTTCCTGATAGTTATTTTTAAATCAGTGGATAGGAGCTATACTCTGGATCGGGATCACGGGGAAGTACTTTTTGATCATTTCTACCAACTTCAAGCCCTCATTATGACTCCTTTTATGTAATGTCAAAATATCCGTTTGGATACGTTACATTATCTCCATTACTAATCTTTTGTGTACCTTGGTGTTCCTAACCGTCCACTCAGTTTTGGTGGATCCTCGGTATGGTAATAAATACAAGAGTAAAAATTCCATACAGTTGATCTTTTGCGCCCGCTTCAAGTCCTGATGGCTAATCGATACTTGGGGTAAACAGCTTCCGCTGCTTATGTTTAGCTCCACTTTACTCTCGTACGTAGGTAATGAGACTCGATCTTCTTACTGCGAATTCATAAGCAGTTTTGTTTCACTCATATAACTATCTGGTTTAGTTCATAGATCCCAGTGATGAATAAAAAAGAGTTCTATCTATATATTCAATCAACCAACTTCTTTCCTAGAAAAAGCAAAGAAAGAGGTAGGAGTGCGTATTCCAACGAATCACACGTAGAGATATTGATAACACACATGGAGTTAACGGTATTTCATAACTTATAGATTGAGCAGCAGCTCGTAAACCACCTGAAAAGGAATATTTATTATTTGATCCATATCCGGACATAAGAAGTCCGATAGGGGCAATACTTGAAATAGCGATCCATAGAGAAACACCTATACTGAGATCGGTTAGTACAAGGTGATGGCCAAAGGAATTACTGAATAACTCAGTAGAATTGATACGACCGCTACGGATGGGCCGACACTAAATAAACGAATATCTCCTCTAGATGGAAGAAGATCTTCTTTGAAAAGTAGTTTGACCCCATCCGCTAGAGCTTGAAGAATGCCCAGGGGGCCGGCATACTCAGGACCAATTCGTCGTTGTATCCCTGCAGATATTTTTCTTTCTAGCCACACAATTACTAATACCCCTATTGTGATTCCCAATACAAGAGTAACAATAGGTACAAGTAACCATATGAGCCCATAGGCCTCTTTTGAGGATTCCGATCTGAAAAAAGAATTGATAGCTTGTGCTTCTTCAATTATCATTTCAACGATCAACTTCTCCCATAATGATATCTATACTACCTAGTATTGTCATAATATCAGCCAATTTCATTCTTTTAACTAGCTGAGGAAGAATTTGCAAATTGATGAAACCGGGTGGACGTATTTTCCATCTCCAAGGAAAAACACTATTATCTCCTATCAGAAAAATACCTAATTCTCCCTTTGGGGCTTCTACTCTCACATAAAGTTCTTGTTTTGACAATTCAAAACTGGGAGAAGGCTTTTTACTAATGAATCGATATTCAAAGTCGTTCAATTCTGAATCTTTTGTTCCAGCAAAGCGTCGGAATTCTAAATTTTCATAAGGTCCCCCCGGAATTCCTTCCAGAGCCTGTTGAATAATTTTGATGGATTCCGTCATTTCGCCAATTCTTACTAAATAACGAGCTAATGAGTCTCCTTCTTTTTGCCATTGGACTTCCCAATCGAATTCATCATAACACTCATACCGATCGACTTTACGAAGGTCCCATTGGATTCCGGAAGCTCGTAGCATTGGTCCTGATAAACCCCAATTTATGGCTTCCTCTCCCCCAATAAAACCTACCCCTTCAACTCGTTCCAAAAAGATGGGATTGCGCGTAATAAGCTTTTGATATTCAACAACTCCCGTTAAAAAATAATCGCAGAAATCTAAACATTTATCTATCCAGCCATGAGGTAAATCAGCAGCTACCCCCCCGATACGGAAATAATTATGCATCATTCGCATACCTGTGGCAGCTTCGAATAGATCATATAACAATTCCCTCTCTCTGAAAATATAGAAGAAAGGAGTCTGCGCACCGATATCGGCCATAAAAGGTCCAAGCCATAACAAATGCGAAGCTATACGACTCAACTCCAGCATAATTACCCTAATATAGCTGGCTCTTTTAGGTACTTGAATATTTCCCAATTCCTCAGGTGCATTAACGGTTATTGCCTCCGTGAACATAGTAGCTAAATAATCCCAACGTGTTACATAAGGTAGATATTGTATAATTGTTCGGTTTTCCGCAATTTTTTCCATTCCTCTGTGTAAATAACCCAATATGGGTTCACAGTCGATAACATCTTCGCCATCTAGAGTAACAATGAGTCGAAGAACACCATGCATTGACGGGTGGTGAGGACCCATATTGACCACGAGGAGGTCTTTTCTTGCGTCTGGTACAGTCATATGTTTTTATTCTCCGATTCCAATTCATTATTCCATTTCTCCGATCCCAATTCATTATTCCATGAATTCCTGAAAATGAAACGAGGTTCATCCAAATTCAAGATCTAATGAACCGAATAACTCAAACGAATTTCCAAACTAACCAGTTTTTGGTTCTCGAATACCCAATTGACCAATTAATTCCCTATAACGCACTCGATTTTTCTTTGATAAATAAACCAGCAGTCGTTGGCGTTTCCCCAGAATTTTCCGCAGACCCCTCTGAGATAAATAGTCTCTTCTGTGCAGTTTCAAATGTGAAGTAAGTCTCTCTATCTTATTGGTAAAATTAAATACTTGGAATTCAACAGAACCCCTTTTTTCTTCTTGTGGAATAACGGATATGGGCGAATTCTTTACCATACAAATAAATTCTTCTCTTTTTTTCTTTTTGTTCCCACGGATATAAATCTTCCCAATCAAGAATAATAATACCATTTATTTTGTTCTGGTGTACACAATAATCTGGATTGATTCATATATTACTCTTTTTTCTATCAAACAAATCAAAATGAATATGAATAAATAATAACAATAAATTTATTCAGATACAAAGGGATGGTATATTCCTGGGCTCACGAAACAGAATGAAAGGGAAAGGGACCTAAAAAGATTCTGTCGATTCATTCCTAGGTCCAATTGATATGTGACTGAATCTTGTGTATCAGAGTCTAACTGACTGAATCTTGTGTATCAGAGTCTAACTGACTGAATCTTGTGTATCAGAGTCTAACATAAGGTATGTATTTATTTGCATGTTCTCATATACCAGGCGCGTGATAAAGAGGGAAATTGATTGTAACATCAGCGAATTCCAAATTGCTTATACATATGGATCCTTGACATACTGAAACGACTCCCATTATTGGTATCAAACCAATAACGATTCATACAGGCTAAATCTTCTAATCGATGAGTGGGCCAAAGAAACACTTTCCATTTTAGAGAGTTATTTGTATCTGTATCAAAATGCTTATCCCTATTTACAAATTTCTCAAACCCCTGCGCATTAGTCTTAGCTCTATTGCAAAATACTGGATTCTTATTCACAAGGTTCCTATTTCGGTAATTGAAACGGCTTATAATTCTCAATTCTCTACGATGGCTAGGAGATAAAATATGTTCAGGAACAAGCAAATCATAATTATTATTGTCCCCATTCACACGCACTCCTCCGTGTCGTGCAATCGAGCCATTCAAGTCATTCTTATCAATATGTTTTTTTACCTGGTATCCTCGATTAGTTTGGTACTGAACCTTATGGGTCAATGAAATAGCTATGGTTTGATACATAATCGAAATTCCATCCCATTTGATAGACAAACGAACCGGTTCAACAATAAATATTCCCCTTTTTATCAATTCTGGAAGAGACAAATCCTTATTAATCAGCATTACATCTAGACCCATTTCTCCTCTTTGAATAGAGGATATAGCAATTTCATTCGGATTCATAAGTCTAAGCAGTAGACAATATACCTTGATATTATTGGTCATTCTTTGATTGAAAGAATCACCCCATCGGAGTTGAAAAAGAAAATATTTTTTCAAAAATAAGTCTAGTTCCGCTTCCTTCTTGCTCTTGAATTTCTTTTTCTTTCTGCGTTTCTTAATATCTGAACCCGCGGAATTTGCTCCAACATCTTTTTTTTGGTTTCTTATATCAGATATAAGATTTCCTTGGTGCTGTCGTTCTTTCTCGTCCCGGTTCCCATTCTCTAATTCAAGATATCCCTTTTGATTAGATTCTACTTTTGGTTTTGGATTAAATCTTTCTTTTTGATTAGATTCCACCTTTGGATCTATATAAAGATCGCTTGTTTTGTTTCCATGAAAATCAAATAGAAGCAATTTGATTGGTATGATCCACGGATTAGTCTTATATCGATCGTAAAGCGGCACAAATTCTGGTAAGAACCAAGGGCGCAGATTCGATATAGTATGATCTAACATTTGTTCATTCATTCCCATCCAATCAAAAAATAACTCTTTTTGCTTTGTTTGGATTTCTTGATGAATTCTGATATAAAGATAAAGAATATCTTTCTTATTGGTCCCAGTCTTAGTAGTTTTCTTTTTTTTATTAATGAAAGTTCTGATACCCGTACTAGTCCTAGTTTCAATATTGTTTCTAGGGTAAAAATTGGTGATTCTCAATTCCAAATATTTTCTATCTAGATTTGGATCCCTATCAATTGTATATTTATCTTCTAGGCTATCATTTATAGTTGTAGCATAAAACGATTTGTATTTATGTGTATTGTAATTAGAAATCTCTCCGTGCCTGTTTACTTGTAATGGTGATCCATAAATATTGGAGTCTTTCACATCTTCATAATTAAGATATTTATATGATAAAAGATCATATCTGTAGTGTTTTTTAATTTTTTTTTCGCAACTCGGACTCTTCAATAAGTCCAATTTATATTATAATAATCCTTTTTACCGGAATGAATTAATTGGTCTTTTCTTCATATGAACCCAATTTTGGTGAGTCGTTATTTTTAATCGTAAAATGCTGATTGACTTTCTTTCTCCATTTTAGAGGTGCTAATCTAGACCATTTGTCATGGGAGAAATTGTATTGATAATGGCTCTTTAACCAGTTTTTCCATTCACTCATTCCAGAATTCCGCAGTTTCTTGTGTTTTGATTCTGAATCAAATATTCCTCGTGTATGGAAATAGTCATGGAAATAGTCTTTTATTCTATCCTTAATAAAAGGATATGTTCTGTAGTAATGAAATATGGATTCTGACTTATATTTGTTACTAACTTGGGTTTGCAATAATTTGTAAAACACATAGGCTTGAGACAAAGAAGATAAGTCGCAGTAAATCGGTGAATTACTATCACTACTTATATTAGTAGTATAAGTAGAAAGAGATTTTACAGTCGAAATGAAGGGAATTATATTTGGATTCGTTTCATTAGTATCCTTTCCTTTATTTCGTCATTGTAAGTGTATCCATTTAAAGTATTTTTTGTTGAGTCAAGAAA
This sequence comes from Nymphaea colorata, assembly GCF_008831285.2. NCBI lineage: Eukaryota > Viridiplantae > Streptophyta > Magnoliopsida > Nymphaeales > Nymphaeaceae > Nymphaea > Nymphaea colorata. The sequence continues at coordinate 15,562 of NW_022205057.1, forward strand.
AAATTGTGCATTGATCCTGTAAATGTTAGTGATACATAGAAGGATACCCATGTATATTCTTTCAATGAAAGATTTCATAAAAGAGTTCCATTTAGAGATTAATGGGGCACTTCTTCTTTTTTTAGATATTTGAAAAATATGTTTCCGTGATTCGGTTCTTTTATTACTAAAATTTCCCTTGTTAGTACTAATATCTATATCCTCAATATCTGGAGTTAGAGGTTTTTTTTTCTTGTCTTTTCTAATCTTTTCTACTTGATCCCAGATTTTGGTTGTCTTATCAGCCAGATCATTAATTTTTCTTTCTATCAGTGAATCATTTGTCCAATCTCCGGATACAATTATAATGGGTGATTCATGGATGATTTTTTGGAATCTTTCTCATTTTGACTTGGTTCTTCATTTTGACTTGGGTCATAGACTCGCGTCACTAAGAAAAAGAGTTTCTTCACTTTTCTTTTTATAAATAGAACTATTTTGATAATCCATCTTATTTTTTCGTTGAGAATCTTTAGAAAACCTTTTATGTTGTCTTTTATAATTCTTAGAAAGAAAAAACCTGTCTTTTTGACTTTTCTAATTTTTTTTTCGAGTGTTTTATTAATGGGTTCAAAAAAGAAAGGTTTTTTCGGGGAGAGCCAAAGGGGACTTCTGTTTCCATCCCCCAGATCGTTAAAAAACAGAAATTTTTTTGTTTTTTTCTTAGATCCTTATGATGGGATCGTAGCTTTTTTCTATGCCAAGGTTTCAGAGAGAAAGGAAATAGGATTTTTATCTGAATACCGTCTGTTAACCAATCTTTTGGAAATTCTGTTTCCGATAATTGAACACCATTATATGTGCATTTGACATGCATTTCCCTACTCCATTCGGTCAAATCTTCATACCACTCAGGGAATTGAAATAATAACATACGACCAATATTTTTAACTATTATCAATGAAGGTAATATGATGTATTTTCGAAGAATCGAGTGGGTTACTAATATGGAACTCCTTATTGCTTGAGCAAATATAATATTATCCCAAGTTTCTGCTATTGCTATCCGTTCCTCCTCCTGTCTTTTATCCTCTTTTCTTTTATACTCCTCTTCGTGTTCTTTCTCCATTTTCTCTTTCTCTTTTGCCCCTTCACCCACATAATCAGATGTTTGTATTTTTGGGCTTTTTTCCTCCATCCAATTCCTAAAAATGAGGTTCATCATCCTTGAGATATCAAAAGAAAACAAAGGTGTTTTGTCTATTCTGTCAAAAAAAAGGGGGAGTGTACATCTGTTTGAAACATTTCCCAAGTGACTGTTTTACGTCTTTGAGCCCGCATCGACCCTTTGATTATATCACGACGAAAATCTGATTGTTGCGAGTAACGTATCAAGGCCATTTCATGTTCTTCTGCTTGATCACCATTTCCTTTTCCTCTTTGATCACCATTTTTGGCTTGATCACCCTTTTTCTTTTTGGCTTGATCACCATTTCCTTTTCCTCTTTGATCACCTTTTTCGACTTGATCATCACTATTTTTTTCTTGATTACTATCGGTGGTATTACTGATATTATCAGTAGTATTATTGATATTATCATTGGTATTAATGATATTATCAGTGGTAGTATTGATGATATTATCATTGGTATTAATGATATTAGTATCCTCATCGGTATCAGTGTCAGTATAAATTACTACACGTTTGGCTTTTCTTGAACGAATCCCGTGATCCTCTGTGGATTCTTCCTGATCATCTTCTTCCTCCTCCTCCTCCTCCTCTTCTTCAAAATCCAAATCAGAAGTCAGTTTGTATAACCATCGAGGAACCTTTTTCTTAATTTCTTCAATTTGAAGATTACTCATTTTTTGATCATTCGGATCAGCTCTAACCATATCGAATACTTTTTCTTCTCCCCCAAAAGCAAATTGTTTGAAACGAGTTCTTGATTTCTCAGCT
>NW_022205057.1:35000-38151 GCF_008831285.2 Nymphaea colorata
GTGAGTAATAGGTTCTGGTTGTTCGCCGTTCCAGAATTCTTGTTTAGGCAGTTCATACCATCCATACATAGTGTTTTGATCTAAGATTTCAATTGTTCCATGTTTCAGCAGTAGCATATTGCTCCATGGAGCTAAGGTCCAAAATATGGAATAAACAAGTGTTTCCACGACTCTACCACCCGGTCAATTCTGTTCCACTTAATCCCTCTTTCACGGCCACATATCTTTCCGGCTAAGGAATGGGAAATCTTTCTCCTGGTGCATGAATCAAATGTTTCATTTCATCCGGGAAAAGCCATCTCTTTCTCAACAATGTCTTTGTCATTTGATCCAATAGCGTTCCGTTATTAGATAGGAACAGATTGATAAATACTGATAACTCTCGGATAGAGTATTAGAACGGAAAGATCCATTAGATAATGAACTATTAGTATAGTTCTAAGCCATCTCTGGCGATGAATCAACAATTCGAAGTGCTTTCTGCGTATTCTTGATCAACCAGCGTTGATATATAGATGTAGGAGAATTTGTTTGGGAAGAATAAGTCCTTTGACATCTCTTCATCTGCAAAAGATTCTCGACGTGAAAACACAGAGACAAAGGGCTGATCTTTGAATAGGAAAAAGAATTGATCTGCAGGGTCCCAAATGAATTGGCTTATTCGAAAAAACCCTTGTTCTTTGGAAGATCTATCTCGTGTCTGGTACTGCACGGTTCCACTCCGCAAGAACTCCGAATCATTCTCTTGAAGCTTATCCTCTTTATGATAAATGATCCGCTTGTCCCGAAATGACCTGACCCAATAGGGAAATCCCAATTTATTGGGCCTTCGATAAAATCAAATAGATTGCCATGAGGCGCCATAGTCTAGGAGCCCAAACTATGTGATTGAATAAATCCTCATCCTCCTTTATCTGTTGCAGGTCGAGGGTTCCTTCTCCTTCCCTTCTTCAAACCCCGATTCGTATTTTTCATATAGAAATCTCTGATCAACGATAGAACAAGATCCATTTTGCATCATATCTAACTGATTCCTTGGTTCGGACCGAAGAAGCAATGTCACTCGATCATTATCAAACTGACTGCATTCTGTCCGTGAGTATCCCACCAGAGCGCTTTCTAATAGGCCATGAACTAGATCAGAATCATTCTCAACGAATCCATAAGAAGTGATCCAATTTTGTTCATCGGGTCCCCAAAGATCTTGAGCGACCGATCCGGCAGAACAACTCAAAAGATAAAGAAGTATCGTTAATTTCTTCATGCTCGTTCCAAGTTCGAAGTACCATTTGGACAAATAAGAATCCCCTTCCTTACATGATTTCTTCTTCATATAGATAGATATAGGATCTATGGAGCAATTACTTAGAAGTACATTTTGTGCAACAGCCCTTCCTATCTGATAGAAAAGGATCTCATGATACTGAACGGATCTTACCTGGATCGCAAATCCCAAGTTTGTCTATGAAGAGCTGATCTAATTGTATTAGTGTCTATAATTGATTTCTTTTGTGTAATACTAATTGATAGGACCTCATTGGTAAGTGCTACAAGATCTCGTGCATTGGAACCCATGGTTATGGATCCGAATCCATTAGTATGGGACATTTTCTTTTCCAAGCGGAATCCCTAGTATATGAAGAATGAAAAAGTGCTTTCGTTGTTGTGGAATAAGAAGCCTTCGTATCTTAATGCATGTATTTGATTTATTCGGAGCTATTAGAGCGGGATCCACTTTTTGGGGAATATGAGTCGAAGCAATAACAAGAATATTTCTAGTGGAACATCTTTCACAATCCCTGGGGAGATGGTTCACTAATAGACCGAGGGATAAGTAATTCGACTCATTCACATAAAGATCATGAATGTTTGGAATCCATATTATGCAAGGAGACATTGCTTTTGCTAATTCTAATGGAAGGGTGATCTCAAATTGGTCTATTTTCGGCGTCATATACATAGTTAGCACATTCGGCATAGTTAGCAGCTCCGTATCAAGGTCATCATCGTCACGATCATCAATATCGATATCGTCACGATCCTCAATATCGATATCATCAATAAGATAACCTTGATTGTCATCCAGGAACTTGTTCGGAAATACCGTAATGAAGGGAACATAGGAGTTTGTCACTCGGTATTTGACAAATATGATCGTCCAGTTCCTATAAAACCTATCACTAAAATACCCCTAGAAGGGGTAGGGCTAAGCGGAGCGAAAAGGGTTTTCCATGAGATGGGAAATGAGAACTATTAGCCCCACACGGGGTTTGTGAATAAGTAATTGTCTGATAATGAGCAAGGAATATCCGTCTTTCTGCTAAACAGGATCTATTGAACTCATAATTCATTAGATACCTTTTTTGAATGTCAACTAAGTATCGTAAGTAAATGGATCCCGGTTGTTCAATCATTTGATAACCAGAGTCATTCTTTGATAAATGATCACTATGAGTCAGACTCAATAGAATTTGATCAATCCTTTTTTCTGTCGTTAAGGTGGAGAACTGAACTAAGAATTCTCTTTCTGCATCATCAATCCAATCACTGTTCGCGACCCAGGATTCTATTTGATCATCAATCCAATCACTGTTCACGTTTTTTCTTATCAATGAATAGATCTCTTTACTTGTACGACTTAGATGTCTCGTATTTCTCGAAAAAGTGATTGAATTGATGGGATTTGGTATGATACTTATGAGATAGATATATCGATGAGATTGATATTCAAATCTTCTTCTTAGAACGTATTGATTTGACCCCATAAGTGGGACCACCACTCAATAGCATGTTGCCACCAGAAGCAGAACTCCGTATTTCTTCCAGAGAATCTCCTAATTGTTCCAGAGCAACTAGAAAGAGATTCTTTAACCAGAAAGAATTCAGTTCAGGTGGAGGATACCTATCCAGAAGTTTTCGCAACTCAATCATGTATGATGGAATCATCAAAGATTTGATCTTTTCTAACTCTGTCTGTAACCACTAGAGACTCGGGAAATAAAGAGAAGATGCGTACGAACGAGATATCCAGCAACAAGAAGAAGGAAAGGATGAATAGAGGAACTCCCGAGCATTTGGTGATCTCAGATGTGTCCACTTCAATGAACGGTGACTCATTATTTCGATGAATCATTTCTTCGGCAGAAGAAGA
>NW_022205058.1:0-26492 GCF_008831285.2 Nymphaea colorata
GAATGTTAGAAGAGAATGGCACCGGAGTTGTGATGATCTGACGGTCGGATCTCTAGGAAATTCGCCGGAAACAGGAAGAGGTCGGCGGCAGAGCTTGTCAGGAACCAGCCGGTGTGTTCTTGCTTTTCCGGCATCGATTCTCCACCAAATCCGAAAGTTCCAAAAGCAAACTTGTAGCTGACTTCGAGAGAATGCCGTGGAAGCAAAAGACCCAAAAGATCTCGCCGATTTGGAGTCCGATCGAGGAGAAAGAAGCGTCGACTTGCTGAGGCCTGCACGCTTTCTATTCTGCCCGAAACTTCTCCTTATCGCAGAAATCTGTCGTTGAGGAAGACCAGAAGCTAGAACGGTCGTCTAGACGCGTTCTCCTTGGCTCGCCAAGCCCACCCTCTCGGTTTGGTCGTGGTCACCAAACCGGCGATGGGTTCGCAGTTTGTGTGAGTTGGGGACGACGACGGAGGTTGAAGAGCCCGCCGGTTCTTCAAACCTGTGAGCTCCCGGTAGAGAAACACTAGAGGAGGTTGAGAAGAGGGGAAGATCACCACCGTGATCTTCGGTTTCAGAGAAAGAGCTTCAACAAGCCCTCGGGTGAAGAGGAGTTGCAGACGAGAGGAGGAAGAGGAGGCGGCGCCTGAAGATGGCTCTCTCATTCAAAAACATTACTCAAAATCCATTACATAACTTACCATAGCACTGTAGCATTATCTATTTACACTGTAGCGCTTACCGGGACGGTCTAAGTCTAGTCCCGGGTCGGCGCATGAACGGGTCGATACACCAACGTATCGAGCTAAACTCTTAGAACTAGGACCGGTATCAGAAAACCGATCCGTTACAAAATCGAGCCGTCTCGGTCTGTCTCAGTCACTGAACCGGTTCGGTCTGAGGGTGGATCCTGATCCACGGATCTGCTCTGTCGCTCCTGTCCAGGACCTGCTCCGAATCTGACTGAATTTGGATCAACTGTTCGGGTCTGGATCTCCTGTATCGAATCCATGGTCAAACCTGGTCCGCTGCGCACCTCTGGTTAACCTGTCTGGGCTCTGGTCAACGGACCGGGGCTCGGTCAAATGGAACAACTGGGCTCGTGGTGCTAGATGGGCTCGAGGATAACCACCCTAGCCTTTCTAAAGGCATTTAGAACACGAACCATAGCCTCACAATGAATCTCGGCAGGGGCTAGGAAGCCTATCGGCAGAAAATAACCTCCTGTGATTTTCGACAGGGGCTAGATGGTGACTGCGGCAATCCTGCGTCGCTCGGCGGCTCGCCCTTGCCCGGCTGGCCTTTCGGCATTCGGCGTGCGGCAGCGCTCGGCCGGCCTGGCACGCGGCGGCACCCTGTCTTGGCTGGCCAGGCAGCGTCGTCTGCCCTGCTCGGTGCCTGTCTCCTCTGCGGCCGACGCTGTCGGCCGTTTGTTCAGCAGTCGTTCGAGGGTTTTGCTGCGACCGAACGACGTCTACCAGGAAGTGGCAGTGATGTCCAGCTGATTCTCTCGATCCGTTGCTGTTCAGAGGGCACCAGCACGCTCAAGGAAGGATGAACACCAGGGAGATGAAGCACGACGCCGTGGAAGCTCAGTTCGTCAAGGAGTAGACCACCAGAACTTGGATTACACAGTTTCTGGAAACAGGTGACCCGCCAGACCTTTGCTGCTTCAAAAATCCCAAAATTCGTAGGGAGCTCCAAAAATGCTGAAATTTGACTGAGAGGAAGCCAACATCCAGAGGATTAGACGCCCCAAAAATGGAGGCCAACCGAGCACTGCTGGTCCAAGTGGTTGAGCCCTGAAGTTCGTCGAAAATCTACTCGCCCAGGAACAGCGTTTCTGTTTTCTCAGTAGAATTCGACCTTCCGAACTTCAAATCGGACAAACCACGAGAATCTCGCCATGAAACGGTATGGATGAAAAGATAATTAAAAAACGAAGAGTTCTAGAGTCAAAACATTACAGATTCGCAGGGAATCCCAAGATAGAGCCGGATCTTGGGTCGCAGCGGTGACAGGCGGCGAAACTCGAAATCGCCGCCTATTTCCGCTAGATGCCGTCCGGGATCTCTCACCCGCCAACCACCGTCGATCTTCGCGAAACTGATGGGTTGAAGCGCACGAATGTTAGGAAGAGAATGGCACGGAGTTGTGATGATCTGACGGTCGGATCTCTAGGAAATTCACAGAAACAGGAAGAGGTCGGCGGCGGAGCTTGTCAGGAACCAGCCGGTGTGTTCTTGCTTTTCCGGATCGATTCTCCACCAAATCCGAAAGTTCAAAAGCAAACTTGTAGCTGACTTCGAGGAGAATGCCGTGGAAGCAAAGAACCAAAAGATCTCGCCGATTTGGAGTCCGATCGAGGAGAAAGAAGCGTCGACTTGCTGAGGCCTGCACGCTTTCTATTCTGCCCGAAACTTCTCCTTATCGCAGAAATCTGTCGTTGAGGAAGACCAGAAGCTAGAACGGTCGTCTAGACGCGTTCTCCTTGGCTGCCAAGCCCACCCTCTCGGTTTGGTCGTGGTCACCAAACCGGCGATGGGTTCGCAGTTCGTGTGAGTTGGGGACGACGACGGAGGTTGAAGAGCCCGCCGGTTCTTCAAACCTATGAGCTCCCGGTAGAGAAACACTAGAGGAGGTTGAGAAGAGGGGAAGATCACCACCGTGATCTTCGGTTTCAGAGAAAGAGCTTCAACAAGCCCTCGGGTGAAGAGGAGTTGCAGACGAGAGGAGGAAGAAGGAGGCGGCGCCTGAAGAGGCTTCTCTCATTCAAAAACATTACTCAAAATCCATTACAGAACTTACTCTAGCACTGTAGCATTATATATTTACATTGTAGCGCTTACCGGGACGGTCTAAGTCTAGTCCGGGTCGGCGCATGAACCGGGTCGATACACCAACGTATCGAGCTAAACTCTTAGAACTAGGAACCGGTATCAGAAAACGATTCGTTACAAAAATCGAGCCGTCTCGGTCTGTCTCAGTCACTGAACCGGTTCGGTCTGAAGGGTGGATCCTGATCCACGGATCTGCTCTGTCGCTCCTGCTCCAGGACCTGCTCCGAATCTGACTGAATTTGGATCAACTGTTTGGGTCTGGATCTCCTGTATCGAATCCATGGTCAAACCTGGTCCGCTGCGCACCTCTGGTTAAACCTGTCTGGGCTCTGGTCAACGGACCGCGGGGCTCGGTCAAATGGAACGAACTGGGCTCGGTGGTGCTCAGATGGGCTCGAGGGATAACCACCCTAGCCTTTCTAAAGGCATCTAGAACACGAACCATAGCCTCACAATGAATCTCGGCAGGGGCTGGGCAAGCCTGTCGGCAGAAAATAACCTCCTGTGATTTTCGACAGGGGCTAGATGGTGACTGCGGCAATCCTGCGTCGCTCGGCGGACTCGCCCTTGCCCGGCTGGCCTTTCGGCATTCGGCGTGCGGCAGCGCTCGGCGCGGCCTGGCACGCGGCGGCACCCTCTCTTGGCTGGCCAGGCAGCGTCGTCTGCCCTGCTCGGTGCCTGTCTCCTCTGCGGCCGACGCTGTCGGCCGTTTGTCCAGCAGTCGTTCGAGGGTTTTGGTTGCGACCGAACGACGTCTACCAGGAAGTGGCAGTGATGTCCAGCTGATTTCGTCGATCCGTTGCTGTTCAGAGGGCACCAGCACGCTCAGAGGAAGGATCAACACCAGGGAGATGAAGCACGACGCCGTGGAAGCTCAGTTCGTCAAGGAGTAGACCACCCGAACTTGGATTACAAGTTTCTGGAAACAGGTGACCCGCCAGACCTTTGCTGCTTAAAAAATCCCCAAAATTCGTACGGAGCTCCAAAAATGCTGAAATTTGGCTGAGAGGAAGCCAACATTAGGGGATTAGACGCCCCAAAAATGGAGGCCAACCGAGCACTGTTGGTCCAAGTCGTTGAGCCCTGAAGTTCGTCGGAAAATCTACTTCGCCCAGGAACAGCGTTTCTGTTTTCTCAGCAGAATCCGACCTTCCGAACATCAAATCGTACAAACCACGAGGAATCTCGCCATGAAACGGTATGGATGAAAAGATAATTAAAAAACAAAGAGTTCTAGAGTCAAAACATCACCAGATTCGCAGGGAATCCCAAGATAGAGCCGGATCTTGGGTCGCAGCGGTGACAGGCGGCGAAACTCGGAAATCACCGCCTATTTCTGCCAGATTCCGTCCGGGATCTCTCACGCCGCCATCCACCGTCGGATCTTCGCGAAACTTGATGGGTTGAAGCGCACGAATGTTAGGAAGAGAATGGCACCGGAGTTGTGATGATCTGACGGTCGGATCTCTAGGAAATTCACCGGAAACAGGAAGAGGTCGGCGGCGGAGCTTGTCAAGAACCAGCCGGTGTGTTCTTGCTTTTCCGGCATCGATTCTCCACCAAATCCGAAAGTTCCAAAAGCAAACTTGTAGCTGACTTCGAGGAGAATGCCGTGGAAGCAAAAGAACCAAAAGATCTCGTCGATTTGGAGTCCGATCGAGGAGAAAGAAGCGTCGACTTGCTGAGGCCTGCACGCTTTCTATTCTGCCCGAAACTTCTCCTTATCGCAGAAATCTGTCGTTGAGGAAGACCAGAAGCTAGAACGGTCGTCTAGACGCGTTCTCCTTGGCTCGCCAAGCCCACCCTCTCGGTTTGGTCGTGGTCACCAAACCGGCGATGGGTTCGCAGTTTGTGTGAGTTGGGGACGACGACGGAGGTTGAAGAGCCCGCCGGTTCTTCAAACCTGTGAGCTCCCGGTAGAGAAACACTAGAGGAGGTTGAGAAGAGGGGAAGATCACCACCGTGATCTTCGGTTTCAGAGAAAGAGCTTCAACAAGCCCTCGGGTGAAGAGGAGTTGCAGACGAGAGGAGGAAGAAGGAGGCGGCGCCTGAAGATGCTTCTCTCATTCAAAAACATTACTCAAAATCCATTACATAACTTACCATAGCACTGTAGCATTATCTATTTACAGTGTAGCGCTTACCGGGACGGTCTAAGTCTAGTCCCGGGTCGGCGCATGAACCGGGTCGATACACCAACGTATCGAGCTAAACTCTTAGAACTAGGAACCGGTATCAGAAAACCGATCCGTTACAAAAATCGAGCCGTCTCGGTCTGTCTCAGTCACTGAACTGGTTCGGTCTGAAGGGTGGATCCTGATCCACGGATCTGCTCTGTCGCTCCTGCTCCAGGACCTGCTCCGAATCTGACTGAATTTGGATCAACTGTTCGGATCTGGATCTCCTGTATCGAATCCATGGTCAAACCTGGTCCGCTGCGCACCTCTGGTTAAACCTGTCTGGGCTCTGGTCAACGGACCGCGGGGCTCAGTCAAATGGAACGAACTGGGCTCGTTGGTGCTCAGATGGGCTCGAAGGATAACCACCCTAGCCTTTCTAAAGGCATTTAGAACACGAACCATAGCCTCACAATGAATCTCAGCAGGGGCTAGGCAAGCCTATCGGCAGAAAATAACCTCCCTGTGATTTTCGACAGGGGCTAGACGGTGACTGCGGCAATCCTGCGTCGCTCGGCGGTCTCGCCCTTGCCCGGCTGGCCTTTCGGCATTCGGCGTGCGGCAGCGCTCGGCGCGGCCCGGCACGCGGCGGCACCCTGTCTTGGTTGGCCAGGCAGCGTCGTCTGCCCTGCTCGGCGCCTGTCTCCTCTGCGGCCGACGCTGTCGGCCGTCTGTACAGCAGTCGTTCGAGGGTTTTGGCTGCGAGCGAAGGACGTCTACCAGGAAGTGGCAGTGATGTCCAGCTGATTCTCGTCGATCCGTTCCTGTTCAGAGGGCACCAGCACGCTCAGAGGAAGGATGAACACCAGGGAGATGAAGCACGACGCCGTGGAAGCTCAGTTCGTCGAGGAGTAGACCACCCGAACTTGGAGTACACAGTTTCTGGAAACAGGTGACCTGCCAGACCTTTGCTGCTTCAAAAAATCCCCAAAATTCGTAGGGAGCTCCAAAAATGCTGAAATTTGGCTGAGAGGAAGCCAACATCTAGGGATTAGACGGCCCAAAAATGGAGGCCAACCGAGCACTGCTGGTCCAAGTCGTTGAGCCCTGAAGTTCATCGGAAAATCTACTTTGCCCAGGAACAGCGTTTCTGTTTTCTCAGTAGAATCCGACCTTCCGAACATCAAATCGGATAAACCACGAGGAATCTCGCCATGAAACGGTATGGATGAAAAGATAATTAAAAAACGAAGAGTTCTAGAGTCAAAACATTACCAGATTCGTAGGGAATCCCAAGATAGAGCCGGATCTTGGGTCGCAGCGGTGACAGGCGGCGAAACTCGGAAATCGCCGCCTATTTCCGCCAGATTCGGTCCAGGATCTCTCACACCGCCAACCACCGTCGGATCTTCGCGAAACTTGATGGGTTGAAGCGCACGAATGTTAGGAAGAGAATGGCACCGGAGTTGTGATGATCTGACGGTCGGATCTCTAGGAAATTCACCGGAAACAGGAAGAGGTCGGCGGCGGAGCTTGTCAGGAACCAGCCGGTGTGTTCTTGCTTTTCCGGCATCGATTCTCCACCAAATCCGAAAGTTACAAAAGCAAACTTGTAGCTGACTTCGAGGAGAATGCCGTGGAAGCAAAAGAACCAAAAGATCTCGTCGATTTGGAGTCCGATCGAGGAGAAAGAAGCGTCGACTTGCTGAGGCCTGCACGCTTTCTATTCTGCCCGAAACTTTTTCTTATCGCACAAATCTGTCGTTGAGGAAGACCAGAAGCTAGAACGGTCGTCTAGACGCGTTCTCTTTGGCTCGCCAAGCCCACCCTCTCGGTTTGGTCGTGGTCACCAAACCGGCGATGGGTTCGCAGTTCGTGTGAGTTGGGGACGACGACGGAGGTTGAAGAGCCCGCCGGTTCTTCAAACCTGTGAGCTCCCGGTAGAGAAACAATAGAGGAGGTTGAGAAGAGGGGAAGATCACCACCGTGATCTTCGGTTTCAGAGAAAGAGCTTCAACAAGCCCTCGGGTGAAGAGGAGTTGCAGACGAGAGGAGGAAGAAGGAGGCGCCGCCTGAAGAGGCTTCTCTCATTCAAAAACATTACTCAAAATCCATTACATAACTTACCCTAGCACTGTAGCATTATCTATTTACATTGTAGCGCTTACCGGGACGGTCTAAGTCTAGTCCCGGGTCGACTCATAAACCGGGTCGATACAACAACATATCGAGCTAAACTCTTAGAACTAGGAACCGGTATCAGAAAACCGATTCGTTACAAAAATCGAGCCGTCTCGGTCTGTCTCAGTCACTGAACCGGTTCGGTCTGAAGGGTGGATCCTGATCCACGGATCTGCTCTGTCGCTCCTGCTCCAGGACCTGCTCCGAATCTGACTGAATTTGGATCAACTGTTCGGGTCTGGATCTCCTATATCGAATCCATGGTCAAACCTGGTCCGCTGCGCACCTCTGGTTAAACCTGTCTGGGCTCTGGTCAACGGACCGCGGGGCTCGGTCAAATGGAACGAACTGGGCTCGGTGGTGCTGAGATGAGCTCGAGTGATAACCTCCCTAGCCTTTCTAAAGGCATTTAGAACCCGAACCATAGCCTCACAATGAATCTCGGCAGGGGCTGGGCAAGCCTGTCGGCAGAAAATGACCTCCTTGTGATTTTCGACAGGGGCTAGACGGTGACTACGGCAATCCTGCGTCGCTCGGCGGTCTCGCCCTTGCCCGGCTGGCCTTTCGGCATTCGGCGTGCGGCAGCGCTCGGCGCGGCCCGGCACGCGGCGGCACCCTGTCTTGGCTGGCAGGCAGCGTCGTCTGCCCTGCTCGGCGCCTGTCTCCTCTGCGGCCGACGCTGTCGGCCGTCTGTCCAGCAGTCGTTCGAGGGTTTTGGCTGCGAGCGAAGGACGTCTACCAGGAAGTGGCAGTGATGTCCAGCTGATTCTCGTCGATCCGTTGCTGTTCAGAGGGCACCAGCACGCTCAGAGGAAGGATGAACACCAGGGAGATGAAGCACGACGCCGTGGAAGCTCAGTTCGTCGAGGAGTAGACCACCCGAACTTGGATTACACAGTTTCTGGAAACAGGTGACCTGCCAGACCTTTGCTGCTTCAAAAAATCTCCAAAATTCGTAGGGAGCTCCAAAAATGCTGAAATTTGGCTGAGAGGAAGCCAACATCTAGGGGATTAGACGCCCCAAAAATGGAGGCCAACCGAGCATTGCTGGTCCAAGTCGTTGAGCCCTGAAGTTCGTCGGAAAATCTACTTCGCCCAGGAACAGCGTTTCCGTTTTCTCAGTAGAATCCGACCTTCCGAACATCAAATCGGACAAACCACGAGGAATCACGCCATGAAACGGTATGGATGAAAAGATAATTAAAAAACGAAGAGTTCTAGAGTCAAAACATTACCAGATTCGCAGGGAATCCCAAGATAGAGCCGGATCTTGGGTCGCAGCGGTGACAGGCGGCGAAACTCAAAAATCGCCGCCTATTTCCGCCAGATTCCGTCCGGGATCTCTCACGCTACCATCCACCGTCGGATCTTCGCAAAACTTGATAGGTTGAAGCGCACGAATGTTAGGAAGAGAATGGCACCGGAGTTGTGTTGATCTGACGGTCGGATCTCTAGGAAATTCGCCGGAAACAGGAAGAGGTCGGCGGCGGAGCTTGTCAGGAACCAGCCGGTGTGTTCTTGCTTTTCCGGCATCGATTCTCCACCAAATCCGAAAGTTCCAAAAGCAAACTTGTAGCTGACTTCGAGGAGAATGCCGTGGAAGCAAAAGAACCAAAAGATCTCGCCGATTTGGAGTCCGATCGAGGAGAAAGAAGCGTCGACTTGCTGAGGCCTGCACGCTTTCTATTCTGCCCGAAACTTCTCCTTATCGCAGAAATCTGTCGTTGAGGAAGACCAGAAGCTAGAACGGTCGTCTAGACGCGTTCTCCTTGGCTCGCCAAGCCCACCCTCTCGGTTTGGTCGTGGTCACCAAACCGGCGATGGGTTCGCAGTTCGTGTGAGTTGGGGACGACGACGGAGGTTGAAGAGCCCGCCGGTTCTTCAAACCTGTGAGCTCCCGGTAGAGAAACACTAGAGGAGGTTGAGAAGAGGGGAAGATCACCACCGTGATCTTCGGTTTCAGAGAAAGAGCTTCAACAAGCCCTCGGGTGAAGAGGAGTTGCAGACGAGAGGAGGAAGAATGAGGCGGCGCCTGAAGACGCTTCTCTCATTCAAAAACATTACTCAAAATCCATTACATAACTTACCCTAGCATTGTAGCATTATCTATTTACACTGTAGCGCTTACCGGGACGGTCTAAGTCTAGTCCCGGGTCGGCGCATGAACCGGGTCGATACACCAACGTATCGAGCTAAGCTCTTAGAACTAGGAACCGGTATCAAAAAACCGATCCGTTACAAAAATCGAGCCGTCTCGGTCTGTCTCAGTCACTGAACGGGTTCGGTCTGAAGGGTGGATCCTGATCCACGGATCTGCTCTGTCGCTCCTGCTCCAGGACCTGCTCCGAATCTGACTGAATCTGGATCAACTGTTCGGGTCTGGATCTCCTGTATCGAATCCATGGTCAAACCTGGACCAGCTGATTCTCGTCGATCCGTTGCTGTTCAGAGGGCTCCAGCATGCTCAGAGGAAGGATGAACACCAGGGAGATGAAGCACGACGCCGTGGAAGCTCAGTTCGTCAAGTAGTAGACCACCCGAACTTGGATTACACAGTTTCTGGAAACAGGTGACCCGCCAGACCTTTGCTGCTTAAAAAAATCCCCAAAATTCGTAGGGAGCTCCAAAAATGCTGCAATTTGGCTGAGAGGAAGCCAACATTAGGGGATTAGACGCCCCAAAAATGGAGGCCAACCGAGCACTGTTGGTCCAAGTCGTTGAGCCCTGAAGTTCGTCGGAAAATCTACTTCGCCCAGGAACAGCGTTTTTGTTTTCTCAGCAGAATCCGACCTTCCGAACATCAAATCGGACAAACCACAAGGAATCTCGCCATGAAACGGTATGGATGAAAAGATAATTAAAAAACAAAGAGTTCTAGAGTCAAAACATCACCAGATTCGCAGGGAATCCCAAGATAGAGCCGGATGTTGGGTCGCAGCGGTGACAGGCGGCGAAACTCGGAAATCGCCGCCTATTTCCGCCGGATTCCGTCCGGGATCTCTCACGCCGCCATCCACCGTCGGATCTTCGCGAAACTTGATGGGTTGAAGCGCACAAATGTTAGGAAGAGAATGGCACCGGAGTTGTGATGATCTGACGGTCGGATCTCATGGAAATTCACCGGAAACAGGAAGAGGTCGGCGGCAGAGCTTGTCAGGAACCAGCCGGTGTGTTCTTGCTTTTCCGGCATCGATTCTCCACCAAATCCGAAAGTTCCAAAAGCAAACTTGTAGCTGACCTCGAGGAGAATGCCGTGGAAGCAAAAGAACCAAAAGATCTCGACAATTTGGAGTCCGATCGAGGAGAAAGAAGCATCGACTTGCTGAGGCCTGCACGCTTTCTATTCTGCCCGAAACTTCTCCTTATCGCAGAAATCTGTCGTTGAGGAAGACCAGAAGCTAGAACGGTCGTCTAGACCCGTTCTCCTTGGCTCGCCAAGCCCACCCTCTTGGTTTGGTCGTGGTCACCAAACCGGCGATGGGTTCGTAGTTCGTGTGAGTTGAGGACCTCGAAGAGCCCGCCGGTTCTTCAAACCTGTGAGCTCCCGGTAGAGAAACACTAGAGGAGGTTGAGAAGAGGGGAAGATCACCACCGTGATCTTCGGTTTCAGAGAAAGAGCTTCAACAAGCCCTCGGGTGAAGAGGAGTTGCAGACGAGAGGAGGAAGAAGGAGGCGGCGCCTGAAGAGGCTTCTCTCATTCAAAAACATTACTCAAAATCCATTACATAACTTACCCTAGCACTGTAGCATTATCTATTTACATTGTAGCGCTTACCGGGACGGTCTAAGTCTAGTCCCGGGTCGGCGCATGAACCGGGTCGATACAACAACGTATCGAGCTAAACTCTTAGAACTAGGAACCGGTATCAGAAAACCGATCCGTTACAAAAATCGAGCCGTCTCGGTCTGTCTCAGTCACTGAACCGGTTCGGTCTGAAGGGTGGATCCTGATCCACGGATCTGCTCTGTCGCTCCTGCTCCAGGACCTGCTCCGAATCTGACTGAATCTGGATCAACTGTTCGGGTCTGGATCTCCTGTATCGAATCCATGGTCAAACCTGGTCCGCTGCGCACCTCTGGTTAAACCTGTCTGGGCTCTGGTCAACGGACCGCGGGGCTCGGTCAAATGGAACGAACTGGGCTCGTTGGTGCTCAGATGGGCTCGAGGGATAACCACCCTAGCCTTTCTAAAGGCATTTAGAACACGAACCATAGCCTCACAATGAATCTCGGCAGGGGCTGGGCAAGCCTATCGGCAGAAAATAACCTCCCTGTGATTTTCGACAGGGGCTAGATGGTGACTGCGGCAATCCTGCGTCGCTCGGCGGTCTAGCCCTTGCGCGGCTCGCCTTTCGGCATTCGGCGTGCGGCAGCACTCGGCGCGGCCTGGCACGCGGCGGCACCCTATCGGTAGAAAATAACCTCCCTGTGATTTTCGACAGGGGCTAGATGGTGACTGCGGCAATCCTGCGTCGCTCGGCGGTCTCGCCCTTGCCCGGCTGGCCTTTCGGCATTCGGTGTGCGGCAGCACTCGGCGCGGCCTGGCACGCGGCGGCACCCTGTCTTGGCTGGCCAGGCAGCGTCGTCTGCCCTGCTTGGTGCCTGTCTCCTCTGCGGCCGACGCTGTCGGCCGTCTGTCCAGCTGTCGTTCGAGGGTTTTGGCTGCGAGCGAACGACGTCTACCAGGAAGTGGCAGTGATGTCCCGCTGATTCTCATCGATCCGTTGCTGTTCAGAGGGCACCAGCACGCTCAGAGGAAGGATGAACACCAGGGAGATGAAGCACGACGCCGTGGAAGCTCAGTTCGTCAAGGAGTAGACCACCCGAACTTGGATTACACAGTTTCTGGAAACAGGTGACCCGCCAGACCTTTGCTGCTTCAAAAAATCTCAAAAATTCGTAAGGAGCTTTAAAAATGCTGAAATTTGGCTGAGAGGAAGCCAACATCTAGCGGATTAGACGCCCCAAAAATGGAGGCCAACCGAGCAATGCTGGTCCATGTCGTTGAGCCCTGAAGTTCATCGGAAAATCTACTTCGCCCAGGAACAGCGTTTCTGTTTTCTCAGTAGAATCCGACCTTCCGAACATCAAATCGGACAAACCACGAGGAATCTCGCCATGAAACGGTATGGATGAAAAGATCATTAAAAAACGAAGAGTTCTAGAGTCAAAACATTACCAGATTCGCAGAGAATCCCAAGATAGAGCCGGATCTTGGGTCGCAGCGGTGACAGGCGGCGAAACTCGGAAATCGCCGCCTATTTCCGCCAGATTTCGTCCGGGATCTCTCACGCCGCCATCCACCGTCGGATCTTCGCGAAACTTGATGGGTTGAAGCGCACGAATGTTAGAAAGAGAATGGCACCGGAGTTGTGATGATCTGACGGTCGGATCCCTAGGAAATTCGCCGGAAACAGGAAGAGGTCGGCGGCAGAGCTTGTCAGGAACCAGCCGGTGTGTTCTTGCTTTTCCGGCATCGATTCTCCACCAAATCTGAAAGTTCCAAAAGCAAACTTGTAGCTGACTTCGAGGAGAATGCCGTGGAAGCAAAAGAACCAAAAGATCTCGCCGATTTGGAGTCCGATCGAGGAGAAAGAAGCGTCGACTTGCTGAGGCCTGCACGCTTTCTATTCTGCCCGAAACTTCTCCTTATCGCAGAAATCTGTCGTTGAGGAAGACCAGAAGCTAGAACGGTCGTCTAGACGCGTTCTCCTTGGCTCGCCAAGCCCACCCTCTCGGTTTGGTCGTGGTCACCAAACCGGCGATGGGTTCGCAGTTCGTGTGAGTTGGGGACGACGACGGAGGTTGAAGAGCCCGCCGGTTCTTCAAACCTGTGAGCTCCCGGTAGAGAAACACTAGAGGAGGTTGAGAAGAGGGGAAGATCACCACCGTGATCTTCGGTTTCAGAGAAAGAGCTTCAACAAGCCCTCGGGTGAAGAGGAGTTGCAGACGAGAGGAGGAAGAAGGAGGCGGCGCCTGAAGACGCTTCTCTCATTCAAAAACATTACTCAAAATCCATTACATAACTTACCATAGCACTGTAGCATTATCTATTTACACTGTAGCGCTTACCGGGATGGTCTAAGTCTAGTCCCGGGTCGGCGCATGAACCGGGTCGATACACCAACGTATCGAGCTAAACTCTTAGAACTAGGAACCGGTATCAGAAAACCGATCCGTTACAAAAATCGAGCCGTCTCGGTCTGTCTCAGTCACTGAACCGGTTCGGTCTGAAGGGTGGATCCTGATGCACGGATCTGCTCTGTCGCTCCTGCTCCAGGACCTGCTCCGAATCTGACTGAATCTGGATCAACTGTTCGGATCTGGATCTCCTGTATCGAATCCATGGTCAAACCTGGTCCGCTGCGCACCTCTAGTTAAACCTGTCTGGGCTCTGGTCATCGGACCGCGGGGCTCGGTCAAATGGAACGAACTGGGCTCGGTGGTGCTGAGATGGGCTCGAGTGATAACCTCCCTAGCCTTTCTAAAGGCATCTAGAACACGAACCATAGCCTCACAATGAATCTCGGCAGGGGCTGGGCAAGCCTGTCGGCAGAAAATAACCTCCTTGTGATTTTCGACAGGGGCTAGACGGTGACTGCGGCAATCCTGCGTCGCTCGGTGGTCTCGCCCTTGCCCGGCTGGCCTTTCGGCATTCGGTGTGCGGCAGCGCTCGGCGCGGCCCGGCACGCGGCGGCACCCTGTCTTGGCTGGCCAGGCAGCGTCGTCTGCCCTGCTCGGCGCCTGTCTCCTCTGCGGCCGACGCTGTCGGCCGTCTGTCCAGCTGTCGTTCGAGGGTTTTGGCTGCGAGCGAACGACGTCTACCAGGAAGTGGCAGTGATGTGCAGCTGATTCTCGTCGATCCGTTGCTGTTCAGAGGGCACCAGCACGCTCAGAGGAAGGATGAACACCAGGGAGATGAAGCACGACGCCGTGGAAGCTCAGTTCGTCGAGGAGTAGACCACCCGAACTTGGATTACACAGTTTCTGGAAACAGGTGACCCGCCAGACCTTTGCTGCTTCAAAAAATCCCCAAAATTCGTAGGGAGCTCCAAAAATGCTGAAATTTGGCTGAGAGGAAGCCAACAACTAGGGGATTAGACGAAAAATGGAGGCCAACCGAGCACTGCTGGTCCAAGTCGTTGAACCCTGAAGTTCGTCGGAAAATCTACTTCGCCCAGGAATAGCGTTTCTGTTTTCTCAGTAGAATCCGACCTTCCGATCATCAAAACGGACAAACCACGAGGAATCTCGCCATGAAACGGTATGGATGGAAAGATAATTAAAAAACGAAGAGTTCTAGAGTCAAAACATTACCAGATTCGCAGGGAAACCCAAGATAGAGCCGGATCTTGGGTCGCAGCGGTGACAGGCGGCGAAACTCGGAAATCGCCGCCTATTTCCGCCAGATTATGTTCGGGATCTCTCATGCCGCTATCCACCGTCGGATCTTCGCGAAACTTGATGGGTTGAAGCGCACGAATGTTAGGAAGAGAATGGCACCAAAGTTGTGATGATCTGACGGTTGGATCTCTAGGAAATTCACCGGAAACTGGAAGAGGTCGGCGGCGGAGCTTGTCAGGAACCAGCCGGTGTGTTCTTGCTTTTCTGGCATCGATTCTCCACCAAATCTGAAAGTTCCAAAAGCAAACTTGTAGCTGACTTCGAGGAGAATGCCGTGGAAGCAAAAGGCCCAAAAGATCTCGCCGATTTGGAGTCCGATCGAGGAGAAAGAAGCGTCGACTTGCTGAGGCCTGCACGCTTTCTATTCTGGCCGAAACTTCTCCTTATCGCAGAAATCTATCGTTGAGGAAGACCAGAAGCTAGAACGGTCGTCTAGACGCGTTCTCCTTGGCTCGCCAAGCCCACCCTCTCGGTTTGGTCGTGGTCACCAAACCGGCGATGGGTTCGCAGTTCGTGTGAGTTGGGGACGATGACGGAGGTTGAAGAGCCCGCCGGTTCTTCAAACCTGTGAGCTCCCGGTAGAGAAACACTAGAGGAGGTTGAGAAGAGGGGAAGATCACCGCCGTGATCTTCGGTTTCAGAGAAAGAGCTTCAACAAGCCCTCGGGTGAAGAGGAGTTGCAGACAAGAGGAGGAACAAGGAGGCGGCGCCTGAAGACGCTTCTCCCATTCAAAAACATTACTCAAAATCCATTACATAACTTACCCTAGCAGTGTAGCATTATCTATTTACACTGTAGCGCTTACCGGGACGGTTTA
Organism: Nymphaea colorata; assembly: GCF_008831285.2. Taxonomy (NCBI): domain Eukaryota; kingdom Viridiplantae; phylum Streptophyta; class Magnoliopsida; order Nymphaeales; family Nymphaeaceae; genus Nymphaea; species Nymphaea colorata. The sequence goes on from NW_022205058.1 coordinate 15,346, forward strand.
AGTCTAGTCCCGGGTCGGCGCATGAACTGGGTCGATACACCAACGTATCGAGCTAAACTCTTAGAACTAGGAACCGGTATCAGAAAACTGATTCGTTACAAAAATCGAGCTGTCTCGGTCTGTCTCAGTCACTGAACCGGTTCGGTCTGAAGGGTGGATCCTGATCCACGGATCTGCTCTGTCGCTCCTGCTCCAGGACCTGCTCCGAATCTGACTGAATTTGGATCAACTGTTCGGGTCTGGATCTCCTGTATCGAATCCATGGTCAAACCTGGTCCGCTGCGCACCTCTGGTTAAACCTGTCTGGGCTCTGGTCAACGGACCGCGGAGCTCGGTCAAATGGAACGAACTGGGCTCGGTGGTGCTGAGATGGGCTCGAGTGATAACCTCCCTAGCCTTTCTAAAGGCATCTAGAACACGAACCATAGCCTCACAATGAATCTCGGCAGGGGCTGGGCAAGCCTGTCGGCAGAAAATAACCTCCTTGTGATTTTCGACAGGGGCCAGATGGTGACTGCGGCAATCCTGCGTCGCTCGGCGGTCTCGCCCTTGCCCGGCTGGCCTTTCGGCATTCGGCGTGCGGCAGCGCTCCGCGCATCCCGGCACGCGGCGGCACCCTGTCTTGGCTGGCCAGGCAGCGTCGTCTGCCCTGCTCGGCACCTGTCTCCTCTACGGCCGACGCTGTCGGCCGTCTGTCCAGCTGTCGTTCGAGGGTTTTGGCTGCGAGCGAACGACGTCTACCAGGAAGTGGCAGTGATGTCCAGCTGATTCTCGTCGATCCGTTGCTGTTCAGAGGGTACCAGCACGCTCAGAGGAAGGATGAACACCAGGGAGATGAAGCACGACGCCGTGGAAGCTCAGTTCGTCGAGGAGTAGACCACCCGAACTTGGATTACACAGTTTCTGGAAACAGGTGACCTGCCAGACCTTTGCTGCTTCAAAAAATCTCCAAAATTTGTAGGGAGCTCCAAAAATGCTGAAATTTGGCTGAGAGGAAGCCAACATCTAGGGGATTAGAGCCCCAAAAATGGAGGCCAACCGAGCACTGCTGGTCCAAGTCGTTGAGCCCTGAAGTTCGTCGGAAAATCTACTTCGCCCAGGAACAGCGTTTATGTTTTCTCAGTAGAATCCGACCTTCCGAATATCAAAACGGACAAACCACGAGGAATCTCACCATGAAACGGTATGGATGGAAAGATAATTAAAAAACGAAGAGTTCTAGAGTCAAAACATTACCAGATTCGCAGGGAATCCCAAGATAGAGCCGGATCTTGGGTCGCAGCGGTGACAGGCGGCGAAACTCGGAAATCGCCGCCTATTTCCGCCAAATTACGTTCGGGATCTCTCACGCCGCCATCCACCGTCGGATCTTCGCGAAACTTGATGGGTTGAAGCGCACGAATGTTAGGAAGAGAATGGCACCGGAGTTGTGATGATCTGACGGTCGGATCTCTAGGAAATTCACCAGAAACTGGAAGAGATCGGCGGCGGAGCTTGTCAGGAACCAGCCGGTGTGTTCTTGCTTTTCTGGCATCGATTCTCCACCAAATCCGAAAGTTCCAAAAGCAAACTTGTAGCTGACTTCGAGGAGAATGCCGTGGAAGCAAAAGACCCAAAAGATCTCGCCGATTTGGAGTCCGATCGAGGAGAAAGAAGCGTCGACTTGCTGAGGCCTGCACGCTTTCTATTCTGCCCGAAACTTCTCCTTATCGCAGAAATCTGTCATTGAGGAAGACCAGAAGCTAGAACGGTCTAAGTCTAGTCCCGGGTCGGCGCATGAACCGGGTCGATACACCAACGTATCGAGCTAAACTCCTACAACTAGGAACCGGTTTCAGTAAACCGATTCGTTACAAAAATCGAGCCGTCTCGGTCCGTCTCAGTCACTGAACCGGTTCGGTCTGAAGGGTGGATCCTGATCCACGGATCTGCTCTGTCGCTCCTGCTCCAGGACCTGCTCCGAATCTGACTGAATCTGGATGAACTGTTCGGCGGTCTCACCCTTGCCCGGCTGGCCTTTCGGCATTCGGCGTGCGGCAGCGCTCGGCGCGGCCTGGCACGCGGCGGCACCCTGTCTTGGCTGGCCAGGCAGCGTCGTCTGCCCTGCTCGGCGCCTGTCTCCTCTGCGGCCGACGCTGTCGGCCATTTGTCCAGCAGTCGTTCGAGGGTTTTGGCTGCGAGCGAACGACGTCTACCAGGAAGTGGCTGTGATGTCCAGCTGATTCTCGTCGATCCGTTGCTGTTCAGAGGGCACCAGCACGCTCAGAGGAAGGATCAACACCAGGGAGATGAAGCACGACGCCGTGGAAGCTCAGTTCGTTGAGCCCTGAAGTTCGTCGGAAAATCTACTTCGCCCAGGAACAGCGTTTATGTTTTCTCAGTAGAATCCGACCTTCCGAACATCAAATCGAACAAACCACGAAGAATCTCGCCACGAAACGGTATGGATGGAAAGATAATTAAAAAACAAAGAGTTCTAGAGTCAAAACATCACCAGATTCGCAGGCAATCCCAAGATAGAGCCAGATCTTGGGTCGCAGCGGTGACAGGCGGCGAAAGTCGGAAATCACCGCCTATTTACACCAAATTCCGTCCGGGATCTCTCACGCCGCCGTCCACCGTCGGATCTTCGGGAAACTTGATGGGTTGAAGCGCACGAATGTTAGGAAGAGAATGGCACTAGAGTTGTGATGATCTGACGGTCGGATCTTTGGGAAAGTCGCCGGAAACAGGAAGAGGTCGGCGGCGGAGCTTGTCAGGAATCAGCCGGCGTGTTCTTGCTTTTCCGGCATCGATTCTCCACCAAATCTGAATGTTCCAAAAGCAAACTTGTAGCTGACTTCAAGGAGAATGACGTGGAAGCAAAAGAACCAAAAGATCTCGCCGATTTGGAGGCCGATCGAGGAGAAAGAAGCGTCGACTTGCTGAGGCCTGCATGCTTTCTATTCTGCCCGAAACTTCTCCTTATCGCAGAAATCTGTCGTTGAGGAAGACCAGAAGCTAGAACGGTCATCTAGACGCGTTCTCCTTGGCTCGCCAAGCCCACCCTCTCGGTTTGGTCGTGGTCACCAAACCGGCGATCGGTTCGCAGTTCGTGTGAGTTGAGGACGACGACGGAGGTTGAAGAGCCCGCCGGTTCTTCAAACCTGTGAGCTCCCGGTATAGAAACACTAGAGGAGGTTGAGAAGAGGGGAAGATCACCGCCGTGATCTTCGGTTTCAGAGAAAGAGCTTCAACAAGCCCTCGGGTGAAGAGGAGTCGCAGACGGGAGGAGGAAGAAGGAGGCGGCGCCTGAAGACGCTTCTCTCATTCAAAAACATTACTCAAAATCCATTACATAACTTATCCTAGCACTGTAGCATTATCTATTTATACTGTAGCGCTTACCGGGACGGTCTAAGTCTAGTCCCGGGTCGGCGCATGAACCGGGTCGATACACCAACGTATCGAGCTAAACTCCTAGAACTAGGAACCGGTTTCAGAAAATCGATTCGTTACAAAAATCGAGCCGTCTCGGTCCGTCTAAGTCACTGAACCGGTTCGGTCTGAAGGGTGGATCCTGATCCACGGATCTGCTATGTCGCTCCTGCTCCAGGACCTGCTCCGAATATGACTGAATCTGGATCAACCGTTCGGGTCTGGATCTCCTGTATCGAATCCAGCAGTCGTTCGAGTGTTTTGGCTGCGAGCAAACGACGTCTACCAGGAAGTGGCAGTAATGTCCAGCTGATTCTCGTCGATCCGTTGCTGTTCAGAGGGCACCAGCACGCTCAGATGCCGTGGAAGCTCAGTTCGTCGAGGAGAAGACCACCCGAACTCGGATTACAATGTTTCTGGAAACAGGTGACCCGCCAGACCTTTGCTGCTTCAAAAAATCCCCAAAATTCGTAGGGAGCTCCAAAAATGCTGAAATTTGGCTGAGAGGAAGCCAACATCTAGGGGATTAGACGCCCAAAAATGGAAGCCAATCGAGCTATGCAGTTCCAAGTCGTTGAGCCCTGAACTTCGTCGGAAAATCTGCGTCGCCTAAGAACAGCGTTTATGTTTTCTCAGTAGAATCCGACCTTCTGAACTTCAAATCGGACAAACCACGAGGAATCTCGCCTTGAAAGGGTATGGATGGAAAGATAATTAGAAAATGAAGAATTCTAGAGTCAAAACATCAACAGATTCGCAGGGAATCCCAAGATAGAGCCGGATCTTGGGTCGCAGCGGTGACAGGCGGCGAAACTCGGAAATCGCCGCCGATTTCAGCCAGATTCCGTCCGGGATCTTTCACGCCACCATCCACCGTTGGATCTTTGCGAAACTTGGTGGGTTGAAGCGCACGGATGTTAGGAAGAGAATGGCACCGGAGTTTTGATCATCTAACGGTCGGATCTCCGGAAAGTCACCGGAAACAGGAAGAGGTCGGCGGCGGAGCTTGTCAGGAACCCGCCGGCGTGTTCTTGCTTTCCGGCGTCGATTCTCCACCAAATCCGAAAGTTCCAAAAGCAAACTTATAGCTGACTTCGAGGGGAATGCCGTGGAAGCAAAAGCCCCAAAAGATCTCGCCGATTTGGACTCCGATCGAGGAGAAAGAACCGTCGACTTGCTGAGGCCTGCACGCTTTCTATTCTGCCCGAAACTTCTCCTTATCGCAGAAATCTGTCGTTGAGGAAGACCAAAAGCTACAACGGTCATCTAGTCGCGTTCTCCTTGGCTCGCCAAGCCCACCCTCTCGGTTTGGTCGTGATCACCAAAGCGGCGATAGGTTCGCAGTTCGTGTGAGTTGGGGACGACGACGGAGGTTGAAGAGCCCGCCGGTTCTTCAAACCTGTGAGCTCCCGGTAGAGAAACAGTAGAGAAGGTTGAGAAGAGGGGAAGATCACCACCGTGATCTTCGGTTTCAGAGAAAGAGCTTCAACAAGCCCTCGGGAAAAAGAAGTTTTAGACGAGAGGAGGAAGAAGGAGGCGACGCTTGAAGACGCTTCTCTCATTCAAAAACATTACTCAAAATCCATTACATAACTTACCCTAACACTGTAGCATTATCTATTTATACTGTAGCGCCTACCGGGACGGTCTAAGTCTCGTCCCGGGTCGGCGCATGAACCGGGTCGATACACCAAGGTATCGAGCTAAACTCATAGAACTAGGAACCGGTTTCAAAAAACCGATTCGTTACAAAAATCGAGCCGTCTCGGTCCGTCTCAGTCACTGAACCGGTTCGGTCTGAATGGTGGATCCTGATCCACGGATCTGCTCTGTCGCTCCTGCTCCAGGAACCGCTCCGAATCTGACTGAATCTGGATCAATCGTTGGGGTCTGGATCTCCTGTATCGAATCCATGGTCAAACCTGGTCCGCTGCGCACCTCTGTTCAAACCTGTCTGGGCTCTGGTCAACGGACCGCTGGGCTCGGTCAAATGGAACGAACTGGGCTCGGTGTTGTTGAGATGGGCTTGGGGGTGCTGAGATGGGCTCGGGGGATAACCTCCCTAGCCTTTCTGAAGGCATCTATATCACGAACCGTAGCCTCACAATGAATCTCGGCAGGGGCTGGGCAAGCCTGTCGGCAGAAAATAACCTCCCTGTGATTTTCGACAGGGGCTAGACGGTGACTGCGGCAATCCTGCATCGCCCGGCGGAGCTCGGCGCTCGTCCTACGCGCGTCAGTGCCTGGCGCGGCCCGCTCGGCGGTCTCGCCCTTGCCCGGCTGGCTTGTCGGCTTCCCGGCGTGCGACAGCACTCAGCGCGGCCTGGCGCGCGGCGGCACCCTATCTTGGCTGGCCAGGCAGCATCGTCTACCCTGCTCGGCGCCTGTCTCCTCTACGGCCGACACTGTCGGCCGTCTGTCCATCAGTCGTTCGAGGGTTTGGCTACGAGCGAACGACGTCTAGCAGGAAGTGGCAGTGATGTCGAGCTGATTCTTGTCGATCCGTTGCTGTTCAGAGGGCACCAGCATGCTCAGAGGAAGGATGAACACCAGGGAGATGAAGCACGACGCCGTGGAAGCTCAGTTCGTCGAGGAGAAGAACACCCGAACTTGGATTACACAGTTTCTGGAAACAGGTGACCCGCTAGACCTTTGCTGCATCAAAAAATCTCCAAAATTCGTAGGGAGCTCCGAAAATGCTGACATTTGGCTGAGAGGAAGCCAACATCTAGGGGATTAGACGCCCCAAAAATGGAGGCCAACTGAGCAATGCAGGTCCAAGTCGTTGAGCCTTGAAGTTCGTCGGAAAATCTGCGTCGCCTAGGAACATCGTTTCTGTTTTCTCAGTAGAATCCGACATTCTGAACTTCAAATCGGACAAACCACGTAGAATCTCGCCATGAAACGGTATGGATGGAAAGATAATTAAAAAATGAAGAGTTCTAGAGTCAAAACATCACCAGATTCGCAGGGAATACCAAGATAGAGCCGGATCTTGGGTCGCAGCGGTGACAGGCGGCGAAACTCGAAAATTGCCGCCGATTTCCGCCAGATTCCGTCCGGGATCTCTCACGCTACCATCCACCGTCGGATCTTCGCAAAACTTGGTGGCTTGAAGCGCACGGATGTTAGGAAGAGAATGGCACCAGAGTTGTGATGATCTGACGGTCGGATCTCGGGGAAAGTCGCCGGAAACAGGAAGAGGTCGGCGGCGGAGCTTGTCAGGAACCAGCCGGCGTGTTCTTGCTTTTCCGGCGTCGATTCTCCACCAAATCCGAAAGTTCCAAAAGCAAACTTGTAGCTGACTTCGAGGGGAATGCCGTGGAAGCAAAAGCCCCAAAAGATCTCGCCGATTTGGAGTCCGATCGAGGAGAAAGAAGCGTCGACTTGCTGAGGCCTGCACGCTTTCTATTCTGCCCGAAACTTCTCCTTATCGCACAAATCTGTCGTTGAGGAAGACCAAAAGCTAGAATGGTCGTCTAGACGCGTTCTCCTTGGCTCGCCAAGCCCACCCTCTCGCTTTGGTCGTGATCACCAAAGCGGCGATGGGTTCGCAGTTCGTGTGAGTTGGGGACGACGACGGAGGTTGAAGGGTCCGCCGGTTCTTCAAACTTGTGAGCTCCCGGTAGAGAAACACTAGAGAAGGTTGAGAAGAGGGGATGATCACCGCCGTGATCTTCGGTTTTTAGAGAAAGAGCTTCAACAAGCCCTCGGGTGAAGAGGAGTTGCAGACGAGAGGAGGAAGAAGGAGGCGGCGCCTGAAGACCCTTCTCTCATTCAAAAACATTACTCAAAATCCATTACATAACTTACCCTAGCACTGTAGCATTATCTATTTATACTGTAGCGCTTACCGGGACGGTCTAAGTCTCGTCCCGGGTCGGCGCATGAACCGGGTCGATAAACCAACGTATCGAGCTAAACTCCTAGAACTAGGAACCGGTTTCGAAAAACCGATTCGTTTACAAAAATCGAGCCGTCTCGGTCCGTCTCAGTCACTGAACCGGTTCGTTCTGAAGGGTGGATCCTGTTCCACGGATCTGCTCTGTCGCTCCTGCTCCAGGACCCGCTTCGAATCTGACTGAATATGGATCAACTGTTCGGGTCTGGATCTCCTGTATCGAATCCATGGTCAAACCTGGTCCGCTGCGCACCTCTGGTCAAACCTGTCTGGGCTCTCGTCAACGGACCGCTGGGCTCGGTCAATGGAACGAACTGGGCTCGGTGTTGCTGAGATGGGCTCGGTGGATAACCTCCCTAGCCTTTCTGAAGGCATCTATAACACGAACCGTAGCCTCACAATGAATCTCGGCAGGGGCTTGGCAAGCCTGTCGGCAGAAAATAACCTCCCTGTGATTCTCGACAGGGGCTAGACGGTGACTGCGGCAATCCTGCGTCGCCCGGCGGAGCTCGGCGCTCGTCCTGCGCGCGTCAGCGCCTTGCGCGGCCCGCTCGGCCGGTCTCGCCCTTGCCCGGCTAGCTTGTAGGCTTCCTGGCGTGCGGCAGCACTCGACGCGGCCTGGCGCGCGGCCGGCACCCTATCTTGGCTGGCCAGGCAGCATCGTCTACCCTGCTCGGCGCCTGTCTCCTCTGCGGCCGACACTGTCGGCCGTCTGTCCAGCAGTCGTTCGAGGGTTTGGCTGCGAGCGAACGACGTCTAGCAGGAAGTGGCAGTGATGTCCAGCTGATTCTTGTCGATCCGTTGCTGTTCAGAGGGCACCAGCACGCTCAGAGGAAGGATGAACACCAGGGAGATGAAGCACGACGCCGTGGAAGCTCAGTTCGTCGAGGAGAAGAACACCCGAACTTGGATTACACAGTTTCTGGAAACAGGTGACCCGCTAGACCTTTGCTGCTTCAAAAAATCCCCAAAAATTCGTAGGGAGCTCCAAAAATGCTGACTTTTGGCTGAGAGGAAGCCAACATCTAGGGGATTAGACGCCCCAAAAAAGGGAGGCCAACTGAGCAATGCAGGTCCAAAGTCGTTGAGCCTTGAAGTTCGTCAGAAAATCTGCGTCGCCTAAGAACAGCGTTTCTGTTTTCTCAGTAGAATCCGACCTTCTAAACTTCAAATCGGACAAACCACGAGGAATCTCGCCATGAAACGGTATGGATGGAAAGATAATTAAAAAATGAAGAGTTATAGAGTCAAAACATCAGCAGATTCGCAAGGAATCCCAAGATAGAGCCGGATCTTGGGTCGCAGCGGTGACAGGCGGCGAAACTCGGAAATCGCCGCCGATTTCCGCCAGATTCCGTCTGCGATCTCTCACGCCACCATCCACCGTCGGATCTTCGCGAAACTTGGTGGCTTGAAGAGCACGGATGTTAGGAAGAGAATGGCACCGGAGTTATGATGATCTGACGGTCAGATCTCCGAAAAGTCGTCGGAAACAGGAAGAGGTCGGCGGCGGAGCTTGTCAGGAACCAGCCGGCGTGTTCGTGCTTTCCGACGTCGATTCTCCACCAAATCCGAAAGTTCCAAAAGCAAACTTGTAGCTGACTTCGAGGGGAATGCCGTGGAAGCAAAGCCCCGAAAGATCTCGCCGATTTGGAGTCCGATCGAGGAGAAAGAAGCGTCGACTTGCTGAGGCCTGCACGCTTTCTATTCTGCCCGAAACTTCTCCTTATCGCAGAAATTGTCGTTGAGGATGACCAAAAGCTAGAATGGTCGTCTAGACGCGTTCTCCTTGGCTCGCCAAGCCCACCCTCTCGCTTTGGTCGTGATCACCAAACGGCGATGGGTTCGCAGTTCGTGTGGTCTGGGGACGACGACGGAGGTTGAAGGGCCCGCCGGTTCTTCAACCTGTGAGCTCCCGGTAGAGAAACACTAGAGAAGGTTGAGAAGAGGGATGATCACCGCCGTGATCTTCGGTTTCAGAGAAAGAGCTTCAACAAGCCCTCGGGTGAAGAGGAGTTGCAGACGAGAGGAGGAAGAAGGAGGCGGCGCCAGAAGACGCTTCTCTCATTCAAAAACATTACTCAAAATCCATTACATAACTTACCTTAGCACTATAGGATTATCTATTTATACTGTAGCGCTTACCGGGACGGTCTAAGTCTAGTCCCGGGTCGGCGCATGAACCGGTCGATACACCAACGTATCGAGCTAAACTCCTAGAACTAGGAACCGGTTTCAGAAAACCGATTCGTTACAAAAATCGAGCCGTCTCGGTCCGTCTCAGTCACTGAACCGGTTCGGTCTGAAGGGTGGATCCTGATCCACGGATCTGCTCTGTCGCTCCTGCTCCAGGACCTGCTCCGAATCTGACTGAATCTGGATCAACTGTTCGGGTCTGGATCTCTGTATCGAATCCATGGTCAAACCTGGTCCGCTGCGCACCTCTGGTCAAACCTGTCTGGGCTCTGGTCAACGGACCGCTGGGCTCGGTCAAATGGAACGAACTGGGCTCGGTGTTGCTGAGATGGGCTCGGGGTGCTGAGATGGGCTCGGCGGATAACCTCCCTAGCCTTTCTGAAGGCATCTAGAACACGAACCGTAGCCTCACAATGAATCTCGGCAGGGGCTGGGCAAGCCTGTCGGCAGAAAATAACCTCCTGTGATTTTCGACAGGGGCTAGACGGTGACTGCGGCAATCCTGCGTCGCCCGGCGGAGCTCGGCCCTCGTCCAGCGCGCGTCAGCTCCTGGCGCGCCCGCTCGGCGGTCTCGCGCTTGCCCGGCTGGCCTGTCGGCATCCCGGCGTGCGGCAGCACTCGTCTCGGCCTGGCGCGCGGCGGCACCCTATCTTGGCTGGCCAGGCAGCATCGTCTGCCCTGCTCGGCGCCTGTCTCCTCTGCGGCGACACTGTCGGCCGTCTGTCCAGCAGTCGTTCGAGGGTTTGGCTGCGAGCGAACGACGTCTACCAGGAAGTGGCAGTGATGTCCAGCTGATTCTCGTCGATCCGTTGCTGTTCAGAGGGCACCAGCACGCTCAGAGGAAGGATGAACACCAGGGAGATGAAGCACGACGCCGTGGAAGCTCAGTTCGTCGAGGAGAAGACCACCCGAACTTGGATTACACAGTTTCTGGAAACAGGTGACCCGCCAGACCTTTGCTGCTTCAAAAAATCCCCAAAATTCGTAGGGAGCTCCAAAAATGCTGAAATTTGGCTGAGAGGAAGCCAACATCTAGGGGATTAGATGCCCCAAAATTGGAGGCCAACCAAGCAATGCAGGTCCAAGTCGTTGAGCCCTGAAATTCATCGGAAAATCTGCGTCGCCCAGGAACAGCGTTTCTGTTTTCACAGCAGAATCCACCTTCTAAACTTCAAATCGGACAAACCACGAGGAATCGCGCCATGAAACGGTATGGATGGAAGATAATTAAAAAGAAGAGTTCTAGAGTCAAAACATCACCAGATTCGCAAATGAAGAGTTCTAGAGTCAAAACATCACCAGATTCGTAGGGAATCCAAGATAGAGCCGGATCTTGGGTCCCAGCGGTGACAGGGACATTTCTCCAAAGGCCATGCTGACGGTGGCCCAGGGAGCAAGCCGTTCGGATCTCACGGAAATCACCATCGATTTCCGCTAGATTCCGTTCGGGATCTCTCACACCACATCCACCGTCGGATCTTCGGAAACAGGAAGAGGTCGGCGGCGAGCTTGTCAGGAACCAGCCGGCGTGTTCTTGCTTTTCCGGCGTCGATTCTCCACCAAATCCGAAAAGTTCCAAAAGCAAACTTGTAGCTGACTTCGAGGGAAATGCCGTGGAAGCAAAAGCCCCAAA
>NW_022205060.1:0-32448 GCF_008831285.2 Nymphaea colorata
CCCAACCCCAACCCCAACCCCAACCCCAACCCCAACCCCAACCCCAACCCCAACCCCAACCCCAACCCCTCATTTTTACTGGAAAATATGATAGCTCATACGCGCCCTTATATTATAATAGGATTGAAATTAGCGGTATGCAAGAACCTAAATACCAATCCCGATTGAAATAGTTTAGAAACGAGATTAGGAGGACACAGATAGAGCAAATGAAACGCAATTTTAGGATGGGCGCCGAGCTTGATTTCGTCAATGTTAGAGATCTTGCTGGATGGATGCGCCTACCCACCGATCGGGAATATACGCTTCAGGAGGTTGTGGAGCTGAAAGTGAAGGAATTGGAGCAGCCACCGTTGGGATTGGATAAATTAGAAGAGGAAAATGATCTTCCCATCGATACACATGCTCGCTTCTGGAAGTTCTTTTCATAACAACTGCAAGTCGACCGCACCCTGTGGAGCCAAACAGCAGAGGACTTGCTTATGGGAATCATCAATAGATTCACATACCAAGAAGTACATCATAATGTGGCCTACTAACTGCATATACTCAATACGCTTCAAGTTGTATGCGAATGGCTTGGCTGGCCGGCAAGGAAAAAAATACTTGATTGGGTGGCAGGACCAGAGGGACTAAGGGTCATCTAAGCATGTCTTCACAACAAGTTCCTCAGCTGCAGAGAATACCCTAGAGTATATAAGGTCATCTAACTTGGTTTGAAGAGCGAGCTGAGGCAAGAAAATGAAGATGCGGCAGCAGTCTTAGCAAAAATACTACAGCATGCTGATTGGGATTAAAATTATGATGTTTACACTGACTTTCACGGCCTCTGTATCTATCTTTGCGCGAAAATCTAGAGATATTACAAGGATGGATGCACTAGAGCTTTCAGTGAAGCACTTATGCTAATCCTCGATGGTTACGACGAAAGCGTGATTGACTATGCACGCACTGGAGTTGCCTACGTTGGAGCATTACTCATAGGATCTCCAAGTGAGGCTTGCCAATTAGAGGGCCTCTCTATACTACGCCTGATCAGCACGGTCGATAACTATATTATGGTGGAACTGCTTCTTGAAAACCGAGACATTGAAACTTGCCGCATTTGGGACAAGCTTTTCGGCACTAAAGCTTTCAGCAAGAGCAGTAACACCCGCATGCGTGAAGCTTTTTACTCTTTCCTGCACAACATATTTTCGAGTTGCCGAAGGGAGCAGGCGGATGAGTTGAATGCGCGCTTTACCGGCGAATACGAGGACATTTTTGACTTACTTGCTTAGTGTCTTAGAGACTAAGAGAATGGGCATATTCTAAAATGTGCGCTTAACTGCCTATAATCACTAGCCTACTATGGACAGCGTGAGGATGATACAAATATCATTTATCCAATCTTGGAGGCCAGGGAAATCATTAAGTATGTGGAGAAATTGACAGACTCAGGATAGTAGAAGGTGAGAGAATCGGCAAACATACTGATGATGACTTTTAAGACCTATTGAACGACCAATGCGCTTCAAGATCTCATCTCATTATCACTTAATTATCATTTTTAATTATTATGCCAATACTATCCCCAAAAAACTTCAAAAGAAGCCAAAGATATCCGAAAACCTTATTATACCAAATTATTCAATATAAATTGGAAATCAATTAATGATTACTTTTATCCAAGTATCGCTAAACCTACTTTGAAATATCAAAAATATTATCATTCCAAATGCAATGCCCAATTCCCACGATCCATACGCTCAATATATGCTGAAGATCGGCATTCAGTCAATAAAAAAATTAATCATTCTATAATATTTTTCTAAACATGCGTTCGTTCAGAGCCGACCATTTCTCCTCTCTCCTCGCACAGGTGAGAAAATGGCCCTTGGCCTTGTCCCATACCTCGCCGAAATCTAAGCAAATAATATGTAATCGCCGACTCACACAGAGAATGCGCCTTCGGAACCATGCAGGAGCTGAGTAGGGTCCTCAGGCAATCCTCAGAGCCAATTCGCAAGATCAATGCACTTGTGGCACTGTTACGATGCATGGAGACAGGGACATACCCTCTATTGCTCTTTGCCGAGATTTATGTGATACCGGCATTGACGAAGGTCATCGAATTCCTCTCAAAAATCGAGATTTTCAATCGATAACAACCTTTTTCGAAAAGAACGGGCTTCCGCCCAACACGCCTCACATCCAGAACATGAGCTACAACTTCGTTGCCCTCACGTGTAGGGTTTTCGAGTTTGGGGCAATAATAAAACCTTTCCGCGTATACTAAGGACAATAATATTAATAACCGTCTCTCTTCAAGCGTTGGCATGATAAGATAGTCAAGGAGAGGCTGAATATCGCTATAAATGGAAATTAAACAAAGAATGATGTTTAAAAATGCAAGAGGTTGTATGGTTTGTCCCTTAGCAAGTGGCTGGATTATGCGGATTCAATCGTATACTTCTTCACTGAAATGCTGGAAGTCTACTTCATCAACGACAACTGGGATAAAAATTCTGCCCTTTTGGATATGCTGCATTATGGATAGTCAATAGTTACCGAGGAGGCCATTGCAAGGTTGATCGATATCATGGCTTTTCACCTCAATTTCGACATCAGAATCAAAGCTTTGAAGCTATTTGATCGGATGATTCTTTTGGAGATGTGGAGGCTTTGCTGGTCATTAATTTTACAGAGAACATAGAAACTATAATTAAAGCTTTTTGGCAGGTGAGAGGAGAGCGATCTATTGAAGAAGGAAGACACATATATCCTGAGATTACTGGTCAGTAAGCAAAAAAGCTTTAATTTTATCAGTTGTTTCTCATCTCTTTCCAAAGCTGGGCAGTTACATTTCCAAATCATTAGTTTTTGGTCCTTACTTCAAGCAACATCAACGATCCATCACCCATCTATCGCCTTTATAAGCTTCTGCGTGAGAAAAAGAACACTATTTTCCCTGCAAATCCAAATTTGGTAAAATATTAAACATAAGCTCGTATGGCCATCCTTGAAAAGACTTTCAGGAACAAGCTTATCCTGAAGGAAATAAATAATCAATCACAGATAAGCGAAGTTTCAATAGTCTTAGAGCATAAATTGAAGGATGTGCAATAATACTACGAGTCTCATAAAGAAATTTTGATCAAAATGATGAATAAAAAAGCCAATCCCTATGAAGCCATGGAAAAATTGGCAGATTTTCAGCTTCATTTTGAATAAATGGTAGAATCTCTTTCGCTAGACGAGGATCCGGGAAACATGCTGGACAAGATGATTGAAAATGGGTTATAACTAACAGAGATAATCACCCTAATTCACGCACCTTTTTTGCAACTTCTTCATGGATAGTTGACTGAAAAATAGTTCCTCGATAAGATAGTAAATCTATGCGTCAACTACTTTTCCCCTAGGGAGGAAAGCCAAATCATTGCATATTATTCATAAAGAGTCGCACATAAGAAAGAATCATTGGTCGAGATGCTTCGCGTGCAAAGAAGCGACCCCTTGGAGAAAGACTTAAAGTACATCACCAACAGCATCATGGTGAGACAGTTCAGACATAAGTATAAGCAAAAATTGGAAAAAATGAGCAGTAGCAAAAACTCAGAGCAGTCTGAGCTCAACTTAGAAATATACACTAAGACTAAGTTCTCAAGGGAGAGTAGGGAGGAAATGGAACAATCGTTCAAGTTCGAAAAGAAGGAAAGCCAAAAATAGAAAGAAATTTACTCACCCCAAAAATAGAAGCAAATTTACTCACCCACCAAGATTGAGCTTCTCCAGGTCAAGAACAACGTGATGCCCAATGGAGTTAATAGTCTCAAAAGTAGCAGATAAAAGAAGAAACTATCGCTAGCTAGCAAAGAACTGTAGAATCGGAAGAGTGAGCATGTCCAAAACGAAAACGTGATGGGTGATGTCAATAAAAAAATGGCCAAAGTATAAATAACCTCATAGACGCGAACCAGTAGGGACCAATAATCCCAAAAATAGATCAAACCCACCGAGAGACATGTATCCTTCTATGAAAATTCCCAATATTTCAGCTTCATCCCAAGCGAAAATTATAAATTTTCGTATATCTGCAAAAGCCTTCTCATCTTCAAGTCTCCCTTCCTCACCATCGAAAGGATCATCACTACAGACCCAGACTATCCATAAAAAGTAAAGATCTAGTTCCTGCTAACTTCCCATCGGTACCTTGCTGACTTCGAATTTTTCATCTAAGACCAGGAGTGCATAGCTATGGAGTATCCAGCTAGGAGATTGCCTGTGAATTTGCCTGTTGGAAGTCAGTTCAAGATAGAAATTATGGGGGAAATGAAGAAGATTCCGCTAAGATTGCCCACCATTGCTATGTTCTTGAAAAAGCAAATCTTCTTTGAGTATATCCTGCCCTTTACTTTGAACTTTTTCCTCTTATCCAACTCAACAGACGCAGCTGAGCAGTATCACAGACTTGATCTCTAAGCTAAATATCGTTGCTTTACATCAAATCTCAAGACTTCTAATTTGCTCTTTCCTCTTCAGACCCTATCTAACATCATCCACTACCTTCCAGGATCGATCCGTCTTCCATAATCATCCCGATAAAAGTAAAGATATCTTTGGTTGGGTTCATACAACAAGGTGGCTTTTCTTTTCGCGTTTTAATTCAATGTAATCAATAAGACCTTTCTCATTCGAGGCTTCGATGCCAACAGAAACGATGATTACAATTAATCAATGCTTAGGTATGCTGTCAACTTGCTGGCGCATCTG
This sequence comes from Nymphaea colorata, assembly GCF_008831285.2. Taxonomy (NCBI): domain Eukaryota; kingdom Viridiplantae; phylum Streptophyta; class Magnoliopsida; order Nymphaeales; family Nymphaeaceae; genus Nymphaea; species Nymphaea colorata. The sequence goes on from NW_022205060.1 coordinate 4,756, forward strand.
CTGGCCTAGAGAGAGGTATGATTGTTTATACATTTATTGCCAAATTAGTCATACAGATATCATTATGCAAGCTCGGCAAGAGAGGTAAAACCTAAAACTTTTGCCTCATTTTTGAATTATGACATCACATTTGTGCATATTTCTGCATTTTATCAATCAAAGACAAGTGTCTTGATACTAATTTGTCAATTCTTTATTTCAACTTGGCTGCTTTTTCCATTCTTAGCTTGTAGCTATCATACAAGGGGATTCTTTTTTATTTTTCTCTCAATCTATTTATCTCCTTGCCCAATTTATGTGATTCCTGATGAATCAGGAAAACGTCTTTGCAAATCGGATCCCTCTGTATCTATCGAACCGTTTCTAAAAATCTTCTATTGAATTTTGTAAAAGAATTCTTTTCGAATTAATCATTTATTTTTTGTTTTATCATTTGACCCTAAATTACGATTCACCTACAGAGCAATCTAGCAGTTTATCATAGAAGGACTAGCAAAAGACTTTGTTATTCTTCCATTTCTGGAAGATAGAAGCGATGGTAGTGGTCGCTTTTTCATCGTCAACTATTTTGCTAAAATGAAAAGCTATCTTACCTCCGATGCTTGTTGATGAAAGTGTATATCCTGGGCGATAGGTGGCGGTAGTAGGCTTTAGAGGAGTCTTTGATGAGGATGCAGGTCATTATGTTGATGATGTTTAGTTTCAGGTCAAGCGGATATTATACATACTCCACCATCACCTCCATCACCTTGGCGATTTGAAGATGCGCTCTCGTCTCTTGGTTCAAGCACCACTAGGCAATGCTGGAAATTGCCTATTAGGTTCCATTGCAATCTTTGATCTTGCTCATAAGGTCCTTCATCGTATTTTATACCATTTTTTCAAATTTCATCAAAAAAAATATCCAAACTTTCATAATGATTTTATATTTTCTGGGATAAGTAATAATGAGGAGTTTACAGCAATATGACTTTGTTTTATTGTTTAAAGTTGTGAAACTTTATAGTTTATATAATGAAAACCAATCACTTCCCCCTATACAGGCATCACACGGAACAGGCCTAGTATAGCAAAGGATTGATTGAAAGATTGGATCAAATTAGCGAAAAATCAAGAAGTAGAAAGATTGTACTTCTCTCCTTGAGGAAACCGACTAAGATCATGGGAAGGATAGAAATCAAGGAAATCATATAGCATGGAAAAAGGCCCATTTTAACCTTCACCCAACGCAGTCTAAAACCGAATGAAGAACAATCCTAAATGAAAACTGATTATTCCTCCGAAAATAAATTCGAATTCAATATTAGAAATCTGATCAGTAGGTCAGTCCCTTACGTCCCACCCCATTCCAAGCAAAGCCCAACCACCGTAAAAAGAACATGCAAGGATTTTAGAATTAGCAGAGAACAAAAACAACCCACAAATAGAAGCTTTAAAAATCGAAAAAGGAATATATACACATAAGTTAATAAGTGGGCGCCATTGCCAATCTACGCAAACAGGTCCATTTATCAAACAGATAAGGAATCAGATCCCGCAAAAATAAAGTAACCTTCTACATGAATAACTTTATGAAGACGAAATACTCAAAGCCACGAAAAATAAGCTTGGAAACATAATACGAGAAAAAATTGGCTCGGGATAGTATGGAAAGGAATGGATTTTTCCCATGGGAAAAGCCATGCGAGGACGAGGATGGCATTTAGCTCAGCTGATTCATTTAATACATGAGAATAATGATACAAAATACTATTAATCAAACAGTAAAGTAGGCAGAAACGTCATAGTCGGCTATCTACTATGACTGATCCAGTTGCTTCTCCAGACTAGGGACGGTTGCATGCTCGGTGAATAGAAGATTTTCGCTGTCTTTAGGATCTTAGAGAAGTTACGAAAAGTATTCCATTGGGTTTTGGATGTTGGAGTCAGCGGAAGGGTAATTGAGGGGTGAAGCTTCTTGCGAGAAATGATCAATATCGAAACTTGCCTTTCTTTGGGTGCGAAGGCAATATTTTTGGTACATGTTTTACTGATCGCGGACTGCCTTCTGCATCTCGATGAGGCTTGCTTGAAATTGAGTAGCAAGTTTATTCATTTTGGTCTGTTTGAAGGTCATGCTAGGAGGCGATCCAACGTTGATCAAATCAACTTCCTTGAGGCATCTCTTGCTGTGAGTTTCATCTCGATCATGTATGGTGGTTCTTTGGCAAGTGTCTTCTTCTCCTTTCAGTGGGATTCTTTTGTTGGGTTTTGTTTTCTTGGAGATGGGTTTTGCCTTCAGTGCATAATAGACGTAGTCATCGTTTTTAAAATTGCGCATTCCTCTTCCCCCAACTTAGTCTCTATATTTTATTAGATTTATCCCAATTTTAAAATCTAAAATAAAATAATAATCCGCCTACTACCATATTAAACCAAAATTCCCCGCATTTCCTCTCCTCCCAATTTACTAATCCCCTCTGCCGATCCGTTCTTTATGGTTGGATAGTGTGACCATTATAATAACTCATTTTTATAAATACTATCGAGAATCTGGAGGCTTCCGCCTCATCACGTTCCCCACTTATAATGAATTCACTCCTTTTCTTCCATATTCTTGCAATCGACACACCCGCAACCTCACCGCACTTCCGCCCGTTCTGGAAACACTCGCAGTACTTCTTCAAGCATCCGCTTTTCACGCAGTTACAGGTGAAACTCTCCTCTCTACTCGTAGGACCGTTACGGTGCAATCGACGATTCTTACAACCCACGCACCCGCAAGCCTCGCCGCACGTTTCCCCTGCGCGGTAACACTCGCAGTACTTGGCCTAGCAGTTGGACTTTACGCAGCCGCACCGAATGCGACGTTTGGGAGACATTCTCTCGAGTAGATTGTAAGCCTTGCCGTCTTCTGAGTTATGGGTGTTATACTGAGTAGGAATTAGTTGACGCGACTGAGTGTCAATTTGGAGACGGCGCGATAGTTGTCGAGTACGTAATCGTGTTATAATTCGCATTATAGTGAGCAGGTGGTGGCTTCCTCTTTGACGGTGGAGGGTCCTCCTCGGTTGCAGGCACTCCCACTCTTCATGGCTATTAATTATCCGCTCAATGCAGATTTAAATCACAATGGCTCCAAAAGTGCCCCCCACCTCAAAACTCCGCCCCACACCCAACCGCATCGCAAATACTCCTGCTCTGGGGCGGAATCGGTAAGGTTGCGGTCGTCTTCTGTGGGTTTTGATTGAAACTCTAGATATTATAAAATTGGTTAAGACTACGATATATTTGGGATTGAATTAATATCTAAAGTATCAAAAATATTTGAAGGATGGGGATATGGTGCATTGATGTTACTCCGTGTCTGGGATTAAAGCGCAATCTCCACTGATTATGAAGTCTCGTTTTGCTCGAAGGAAATATCCAATTAACTTGTGATCTTTTGGGTTATCCTCGGTGATATGAATTATTCGAACATGTCAGGATTATTATATTGATTTTCCTCCTCTTTTTGTGGTTTTGGAGGGTTGATGTGGCTGAGATTACTGATGCTATTCATGCTTCTTCAAGAATGATAGATTTTCAAGTCGAATTTGGAAAGTTATTCTTTTGCTTTGGACAGAATGTCGTCATTGAATGATATGGTTATGATGGATAGGTCGAGCTGTGTGTCTGATGGAGTTAGATAGCTGCAAAATCTGCCTGGTGGGTCGATCAACTCGAAATCATGATGAATATTGGAGACTAATTCTTCAATCATAATGATCTTTTATGCAATAGCTTGCTTGCTGTTGCTGTAAGTGTTCCGAATAAGTTCCAGGATGCTATTTTGTTGGTTTTTCAGTTATCTTTGCAGGAAACTATAATAATAATTGCACTTTTATAGCTATTATGTCTATTTTTCGGTTAAAATTCTTTACAATTTGACGCACTCCAGCTTGATATTGATCAAACACATCCTTTTCTACATGTTCTATCCCTCATTCCTGCTGACTTCCTTATCGAATAGCAAAGTTTTATTGAGATATTTAATTGAGCATTCCTAACAGCATATGATCTTTTTGGAGCTGCCATCCACCACATACAAAATATTTCCATCATGATGTTTGTTAAATTAGCATTCATAGGGATTTATATTAATTTCCTTGAACTGGGAAACCGATCCATATTCAGTCCCAGCTTCCTCCGCATTGTTATCTTTCTTCTCTGTTTATTTGTCTGTTGCAGCTGTTAGTTTTTATTTGTTTTTCTTTCTTCCTTTGCATGGCTGTGATTCTTCTTGATGGAGATATTGGGATCATCGTTTTCTTTATTGAGAGTGTTATAGCAGGTATTGATGAATTTTCTCGAGTAAAGATTCTGTTTATCTTTAAGAGAGGTCTTGGCGTCATATTATTTTAGTCGCGAAATATAATTTTTCTTCATTTCGTTAAATATCAATTTTAAAAATAAAATGCATAATAACGACCTCCCTTCTTTGTTTATTTTTTGTGTCGATGGGCAAAAATGAGTGGAAAATATGATCAAATATTAAATTGCCGATAGTTTCCCCGTATCGAGATGTTGATGCCTCGCTTGGACTCGCTGGTCATCGAGGATCTCGTGGATCTGTTTCCCTACTCTGAGATAATGAAGGCCATTCCTTCGTCGATTGCCTCCTTGGAACGGTCTTGGTGATGCATGGAGTCTATTTTGATCAGTTGTTTCTGTCCCTTGTAGGACTAGAAAAGCTCTCTTACGTTTTACTCCCGAACCACTACGTCGTGAGTACTGTAGAAGAAGAGGATCGGAAGTCGATCAGGTTCAAATGCATCATGAAGTCAGTCTAGAAAATGCTGTGGCCCACCAGTTGCTCCACCTTCCCCTATACGAAGTAAAGCACCAGGCTCATGAGAAAGGAAGGCACTGATTTTTGTTATGCTCTGCCACGTTGAGGACACCTAGCTAAGATTGATCTTACCTGTTTGAGCCTGCGGAAGGGGGTGTCCAAGACGAGGCAGGAAACGTACTTGGGATGCATGGATGCATACATCATCGCCAGAGAAGCGCCCATGCTCCTTCCCCATAGCACTACTCTCTTAATTTTAAACCTTTTCCTTGCGTACTCCACCACGCTGTCGATATCCCTCGCTTCCTTCTCTCCGTAGGTGAGGAACTGTCCTTCGCTCTTCCCGCAGGCTGCAAAATCGAAAGCGATCAGATTGATGCTGGCCGAAATAAGCTGGGCGGCTTCCATCTTGTGTCCTCCATTGCCGTGGAGGTACAGTACGGTGGGCAGCAGTTCGAAATTGTTGGGAAATACGATGCAGGATAATCTTTCATTGTCTGCAGAAACGACTGTGAATAGTTCGTAGTAGGGAGGCCGACGGCGAAACTTCCGCTAGACTTGATAGAGGGATGGATACGCAGGTCCTTCTCGTCGAGCATGGAGTGGCGGGTGGGGCTGATGATGCGTCTGCACATGGCGTCGAAGGCTCCGAAGCACGACATCAATAATTATAAACCTTTGAACCTAGAAGCACCCTCAATCTGTAACTAGTCCCTTGGTGGAAAATCCGCATCAAAATCTCCACGTATATCCTTTCCCTCTTCCTTCCTCTCTCGCCATTTCCCCAATTCTTTCTACTTTGGTGGCTGCATTCTCTAACTGACTGCTTTTTCTGCTTATAATAGATCCTGTATGTGCGGGTGTTTCGGATCTGCGCTCTCCTCGCCGTCCCAGTTGACGCTGGGGGAGTTCTCGATCATCAAGCAGTCGAAATTGGCGGAGGGGGCCTACGGTGATGTGTGGAAATGCAAGTCCACTAAAAATGACTGCATCTATGCTCTCAAGGAAATCAAATTGCAGAATAAAGAGCTTCTCCAAATGTACTAAAAAGAAGCACGCATCCTAGTACGACAGCCAAACTTAGAGCAAATTAAAGGAAAGGGACGCCAAACGATCGGTGCGGCTGCTCAAGGCGGGCATAGATCCCAGGAAAAGTGGAGAAGTGGGATGCCTGCTGTTTGAATTTGGGACTATTTCGCTATTTGATGAGATAAGTAGCCACAAATTGACCCACAGCTAGTTTCTAAAGATACTCATGGAAGTTACTTGTGCACTCGAGGAGATCCATGCCATGGGTGTATGCCACCTCGACATAAAGCCATAGAACCTGATCCTGATCGACAACAGCTACAAACTATGCGATTTCGGAAGCGCACTATAGAGTCAAATCGACGTCCAGGCCCTCCCCAGGAAATAAAAGCTAAAGATGCAGGAATACATCGAGTCCAATTCCACTCTCATATACCGTTCCCCCGAAATGATCACCCTCGAGGACAAACCCATAGGCTTCGCCTCAGACATATGGATGCTGGGCTGCATCGCCTACTTCATCTACTTCCGGAAGCACCCTTTCGAAGGCGAGGGAAAACTGGCCATTATTTCTCCAAATGTGCGCTACAGCGAGGACAGCGAATACGCCAAGCTGATCCAATCGCTCTGGTGCTATAGCCGAGTCTTCGTCCGTCGGCTTCGGCGGTAAAGCAGCGCATAGTGTAGTTGCAGAAGCATTTATGATAATAATTTTATCATGTATAATAGTTTTATCCACGAGCAGAGGATCAGCCACTTCCGAGAGCTGGAATAGACGAGGCTCAGGAGGCCAAATGGCAGAAGCACTACCATACCGAAGTGCAACCGTACCTGCTCGACCACTACGACAAGCGCATCAATAGCTTCATCCATCACCTCGGGGAAAGACCCATAATCATGAATCCGGAAAGGGCGGAAAAGGCAGAGGAGAAAAGAAAATCATTGGTCTTTAGGAACGGGGAGGATTGGAGAAGCGTGTATAATACACGGGAGAGGGAAGAGATCAAGGAGCATCAGAAGTTTGTCTCGCTGAAGAATATGAGGGAAACTGGGAAGATAATGCCATCCACCTACCAAACACCAATGCGATAGTATCGTTCCAGAAGCAAATAGTTGGAAATTCACCCACCCATGCGTTATAATAGTCGAAGAAGGAGAGAAAGTTTCGAAACGTTCGAGATCGGCAAAAGAAACCCAACTTGAGAGAATTCGTGAAGGCGCAGAGGACCAAGGATAAAAATAGGTTCGAGCTCTAGCATATCAAAACCAATACAAACCTCATCACCACCCACCACTCATCCCACACATCCAAAAACTACGAAGAAGAGGATGGAGATTTCCTGAGGAACGACAGGACCGACAAGACCGAAAACATAGAAGTATAGGCGAGGATCTACGAGAAGCAGAGAGAAATCGTTGAGAAAAAACTCCACTTCAAGAAGTTGATGGACCTGGCAATTAAAAACCCAAACGAAAGCAACAGGAAGGAGTACAAGACCATCTTATAGAGATGCGGTTTGCTGGGCGGTCGGAAGAGGCACATGAAGTCGTAGACTACCGAGTTGGACAAGTTCACATCGATGGTGGAGACTGCTGACAAGTTGAAATAGAGGTAAAATAAGTGATGATTATCATTCCCATCACTCCAGTCCGATCTTAAAGTCGAATGTGGCTATCATGATCGCCAGCAGCTTCTCAGTCTCCAACTTCCGCTGCATGCACACCTAGAAAGGTTGTCCTGCTCGCTCACCTTCATCAGCTCCATCACTCTTTGCCCGTTGAGGTTGCATACGATCATGTTTTCCACGCAGGGCACCACCTATCTGCGAGAGAAACGCAGGACTGCCTCTCCTGTCCTTCTGGAAACTGCTGGCTATAGATTGGTGTGTCTGGAGATGTGTTCGAAGTTGTTGCCCTTTGAGTAAAGTTCCTCCAAATCGCATGTAGTCCCCGATCCGTCAAAGAGTCCCAATGAGACCGTTCCCTCAGCGTATAGATGTCCAGTTGTCTGCAGAAACCTCCACAGCCTACTCTGAAGGCAACAGTAAGAAAAGTAACATTTTCCTTTATCAAGTGATACCTGCTTCCGACGAAGTTGGAGGTAAGCTCGTAGACGTTATTTGGATTGGCATTATCGATGATTTAATATTTGCTCCCTAGGAGGCCTCTTTTCTTCTTGACGGAGAATAAAACTGCATCCTAGCCTACCAGTTCCACCGTTTGCAGAAAAGTTCCGAGGGAGAAAACCGGTCTAATGTGGACGATGGTATCAACTGTCTTTTTTCCTTCTTTATTTGGGAGAAAAACGGCGTTATCTTTTACTGCAATTTGGTGTGTTTCATGTTTGTTGTAGTTGGTAGTGCCGTGTTCGATATCCAGTTCCTTTTCGAGTAGTTCTATGGGGCAAATCTGATTGATCTTGGTTGATTTCTTGGCGGCTTCTTTGATCTACACTCTTACCATCGAGTTGGAGGATTCACAGTTGAGGGGTTCCATTTGTGTTTAATTTCTATTATTGATGGAAGAATAATAGAATAGGTTTTTAATTTGCTGATGAAAATATGGTGAGATGCGACTGGAGGGAATGGACTGGCAATCGTGAGATAAATGAGGCAGTTGTGGGATTGGGAAGTTATAAAGGAAAATAAAGTAAATTATTGATGCAGTTACTGATTTTCTTTTATTAAAGGAAAGGGTAAATGATAGACAAAAAGAAAAGATGTTTTTTGATCTTCCACGAATAGTATCGTAAATATTATTATCTCCAAAATAGACGCAATAACAATAAAACAAACTCATGAACCAAAAGAACAATACAAAACATTACAACCAAACCAACCACCAACAATCCACGGCAAGAATAGAGCAATAAATCCATAAGTGACGATGCCAGATAGAAATGATAATGGTATGCACACCAATAGATATGATAAATAACTCATCACCAAGACTAAAAAGGTAGATTAGTAAAGTTCCAACATGAGGCGGTAGACTACTTCCTAAAGCGACAATAACAATGACTATCTCATTCCCAGATCTAACCTTAGACCAACCATTTATCCAGGATATTTATATAGCTTTTTGGAGAATAGCAGCTAGAATAAACCAATACTGAACTCCAGCAATAGAACAAAGATAGGACGCATAAGAAAGTTATTGATTAACTTATAGCCAACAGGATCGCCAATTAGATCATAAGACTGCAATAGATCGAAGAAAGTACCTGAATTACCATAAGACGCTGGAGAAGAGCGCCAAGAATGGATCGAATGAGGAGAAGTGGAGGATCGTTGTGCTCACCTATCGCGATAAACTGCAGAAGTGGAATTAGTTATCAAGTAGGAGAAGAGGATGAAGGCGTTACTCCAAAAGGAATTGAATGCGAGGGTTGAGGAAGTGCAAAGACTGTCCACTATGAACAATATCAAATTCCAAAAGCTGAATGCTGCTATTGTTGATTTGGACGATAAGATAGCATAGAATAACGAACTGAGCAATACTATAAACCAAATGTAGCTAAACCTCTCGACCATGAAGATAAACATGGAGCAAATGGAGACATCATTGGTAGCAACTGAATAGTAGAAGCAAAAGTTGGCCAAAGAACTCATGTAAGTCACACAATCTCTGCATTAAGTGTCACACTAGCTGCAAATAGAACGATAGAAGACAATCATATAGCAAACAAAGAGGAACTTAACATAATTGCTGAGGAAAAAGTTCTGGAAGATTAAGCTGAGGATTTTAGGAGAGAAATCATGGACATCAAGTCAAAATATTAATATTAAATCATACAACTAGAGACTAAATTGCGAGATGTGCAAATAGAGAAAGAAGAGCTGCTCCTCAACATCATGGACCTTTAGCATAGAAACTCCTTCCTATCAAGAAAGCCAGAAACAAAGGAAAGCTACTCCCAAACTGAAGTCAATACTGTAAAAGCTTACTACAACTCACTCTAGGATGAATGTAGGATGAGGATTTGTAAATGGGATAGCAGGGGAACTACTAGCACAACTAGAGCAGCAGGGAGGAAAGCGACTGCGAGTTCTAGCTCTCCATCGACCCCCACTCCACCAACAACCACAGGATAGACACGCCCAGATAGTTCTACGAGCAGTACAGCGACAGGGATAGGGAAAACTACTGCCAGTCCAACGTCGATGGCTCCTTCGATGAAGGCAACTCCCTCAGCAACACACCCTCGCGCTACATGGATACCCTCGAACAGCTGACATCCGAACTGGCTGAAGCCTACCAAAGAATAAACTAGCTTACCCAAAGAAATAACATCCTGGAAGAACAGATAAAGACTCTGTCCATGAAAGCTTCGTCGTAAAAGCAGCCAGTAAAATCAGTAGGTGGCCTATTCACCAGTTTCTTTAAGAAGTGATAAGGAAGCATTGTGAAAATGATTTGAATAGTAATATAAATCATACGCTGGTGGTCATTTAGTATAGTATTTGTTTATCTTGTACATGTCTCTCTCCTTGACTAGGATATTGTTCCTGTCGATGTCCCTAATCTCAAGCTCGTTCCTCATGATCTCAATTGCTTTTTCTATCTTAGTGCTTACGACTGATAGCTTGTTGGCCAGTTGGGAAATCTTCTCAAGCTCACGAGAGAGATTGTACCTTTGAGGTGAGTTGAAAGTGCTAATCAGCTAAATCATAGAAATGATACCTTTTGGATGGCGACGAAATTGAAGTTTCGAATGTCTGAGATGTGGGTTCGATATGTGTTGAGTTCCTTATAGACTGTCTTCATTACCTATTGCAGTTTGTTGTATTTGGCTTCATAATCTTTTTGTTTTTAGTAATTGTTGTTTTGGTAGTTTTTGAGTGTGGTTTCTGCCTGTTGGATGAGATAATCATTCTCCCGCAGTTTCTTTAGTTGTTGCAGCTAGAGCTAAAGATCCTATATTTTGGCTGTTTTGGATTCTATTTGTGCCAGTCGTTAAGATAATGCCTTATTCAGCTGGCTCTCTCTTTCCTTATATGCTTGTCTGTCGAATTATAGCTTTTTAATCTATTCTTGCAGCTTCCATTTGGCTTCCTCCTATGATTGAATAGTAATTTCATATTTTTAATCGTCTATTATCTATTTTAAATATCGGTTTGCCTGTTTTAGCATTTTTTGACCAACTACCTTTCTGCTTATTCGAGTTGGTTTATCTTTTATTTCAGCATTTATATTTCCATGGCATTCAATTTCAGCTTTTCTTCACTCTTTTTTTGCAGTTACTGCAGTTTAATTTCCTTTATTTCTCTTTGATGCTTTTCCTCGAGTGCCTGCTTAGCCAAAGACTAGATGTGTTTCTCCTTTTCTTCAATTTGTGCTCTGTTGGTATGGGCTATGTATTCCCAATGTTCTTTCTAGCTTTTCAAGGTATGGGTGAGATCGTTGATCACTCTTTTGTTTTCTTTGGTTTATACGGTCTTATCTTCTAGCGTATCTTTTAATTTCTTGCCCTAAGATGTGAATTTGTCAATGATTTCTATCTTCTATTCAGTCAGTTTCTGCAATTTCTGGATCAACTCAGTGGCATAGTTTGCCTCATTTTACTTTTCAGCTAACTATCTACATAATTCTTCAGTTTTTTCCCTCTAGATTGAGAGCTAGTTTTCGAGATTGTTGATTTTGATGTTTAGAATGGTCACCTATTTATCAATAAATGCTGCTATTCGTCTTCTTTGGCCTTGCTGATCTTTATGAATTCTTCGTATTATCTGGAGACTTAGTCAAGTAGTTGGCTTTCTCTTTTGAACATTTCGAGGATGTGCTACTTTTCCGATTTTAATGCCATATTTTCTTTTAATATTTGCTGGTTTTGGTTTTTGAATTCTTCTAAGACGAAGGGAAGCTCTCTTAGCTTTTAGTTTTATTCCTCAATGTACCTAAGTGATTGAATGAGGCCCTTAAAATTGGAATTCTCCTGACGAAGATATGTGAGTTGGTCGTTTAGTTCTCGTATCTTCAGCTGATCCTTCCTTATCTCCTTCATTTTTTGCTCAAGAATGTTTTCCCTCTATTAAATTTCAAAGGAGTGCCTGGCTTTCAGCTAGTTGATCTCTTTTTCCTTGTTGGATAGTGCAGCAATATTCTTGCAAGCTTCCTCAAGAGTTCTATTCAGTTTTATCTCTAAATTTTCGATGTGCTTATTGGAGTTGTTCAATTTTTGCTCCAAGATAAAGAACTCCTCTTCTGACTAGTTCATCTTTTTCATTAGGAAGCCTATCTCTCCCTTCAGTTCTTCGTTCTTGCTCATTAACTCAGTTACATTTTTTATTTTTCACTGATTTTTGCTTGCTGATCTTTGGTTAAGGCTATGTCTCCTCATAGGTTTTGTTGATCTGTTCCCGATCGATATTGCAAAGATTGATCTAATGTTTGAGTCGGCTGACTTCTCCTTCCAGTTGCAGGCAATTCTTACGATGGGTTTCCTTGATGGACGTGATATTTTTGTTGAGGGCGGCAATCTTACTCTGCAATTCTTTATTTTCCAAGGCCAGTTCTTCCCTTTCGTATTCCAATTGACAAATTCCATCTGCATTTTCGATTTATCGGTCTGCATTTCACCTTTTCCTCATACGCTGACAATAATTCTCTGCGATAATTTTAGTTCGATTTCTAAATAGGAGAGGCGGTACGAGTAGGGATTTAAAGGATTCATCCCACCGGTCGTTTAGGATTGAATTTCTGCGTTGGAGCTGATTTTGAGTTTATAGTTGTTTATTTTATATTTATTAAAGTTAGAAAATGCGAAGCTTGTCCACTGGACTTTCGATTGGTAATCGCTAGCTGCTGATTGGCTTGCCCGGTGATTCGCTTTAGGGTTACTAAATGTTAACGTCATTTTATTCCGTTTATCTTTTAGTTCTGGTTAATTTTAGTCTGTTTTTTTGCGTTGGGAGGTGTTATTGCTAGTTTGATGTTGTTTTTATCTGGAGTTTGATTTTCTAGGGGAGTTTATCTCTTCAAAATGGGTCTTCTCGGAATATGGCTCATCCTATGTAATTTTTATAAGTTATTAATCAAAACTCCAAATAGGAAATAATTACTAAGAAAATGGGGTGCTTGAATATTATTGCAAAGTACTTGCAATTAATATAAGTAGATCAAATAATTGGGATACCACATTATTGATTATCTAAGATTCGTTGAGGATGAGTAAGGAGTGGGCTCTGAACAACAAACAGATCAAGAACCAGTATGATCACTTCGCTGAGGGCTACTCGGGGATCGATAGCACCATGCTGACCTTCTACTACACCCTCGTCAACATGCTCGACATCTCCAATGCCACAACATCCTGAAGTTGGCTGCGGAACTGGAAAATTGATCCCCTATGCTGTCAGTGTTAAAAATCCAGAATGCAAATATGTGGCTTCTGACATCAGTGATGGAATTTCGAAGGTGATGGGGTTACCTTAAAGGCTATCTCGAAAGAATGGGAAACTACGGGATATTGAAGATTGGATAAAGAAGAACAACTTGGATTTCAGAGTGATCGATGGGGAGCAGCCCATACACCTGAGACCAAATTGACAGGATCATCCTCAACCTCGTCCTCATGATTACTGAACATCCTGATGTGATGCTCCGAAACCTAGCAGAAGCGGCAGACAAGGACTGTCTGATGGGTGTGACCATATGGGGAAACAAGGAGCTCAGCAATTTCCTCACCTTGCCGGAGAAGGTAAGAGCAGAACAAGGTAAGCCTGCCCTCCATGTCCGTGACAGCTTCCATCTTTACGGCAAGCTGGAGGAACTGGCTCAAGCAACGGTTGGGAGGTTATACTTAATGGGAACAGAATGCCCCTTTCTCATGCTATGAGCTGAATGCTAAGCTCAAGACACTAACCAGCCACATCACCGGAGGCCAAGCTGACATTAATGAAAAAGTTAACGAAAAGCCACAGAAATACTCAAAAGCAAAAATATCTCAATTTCCCCGTGCAAATGGCCATCCTAAAGAAGAAATGAATGATCATTCAAACCAAATCCTCATCATTTTATTAATGAGTTGACAATAAAGCATATATTGCCTTCCAGCAATAAGTTTTTTCCTTTTTATAGTTATTGCTTATATTATTGAACAAACAGTACATAAAAAGTTTAGCTTTTGGTGATCAGAAAGTTAAATTTAGGTTAAAATGCCTAAGTTGTAAATATAGATATTTTTCCCGATATATGTAATCAAAGCCAGAACTCATAGTGCCCACCAACGAGGCAGTCAAGGACCAGTGGAACCATTTCGCCCCAATTTATTCATTGGTCGACGCCTCAATGCAGACCTTCTACTACACTCTAGTTAACATGCTCGACATATCCAAAGCTAGCCATATCCTCGAGATCGCAAGTGGCATCGGAAAGATGATCCCCTACACTATCAGTCTCAAAAAGACTGAATGCACATATCTTGCTTCAGATATCAGCGAAACTATGATCGATCTATCTAAAAAGTTCCTCGATGGTTATTTGGGAAAGATAGGCGTCACAACGAAAGTGGAAGATTGGATGGAGAAGCAGAACCTAACTTATAAGGTTATTGATGGGAAAAACCCATTGAAACTCCTTACAAGTTCGATAGGATCATCCTCAATCTCGTCCTGATGATTACTGAAAACCCCAAATAAATGCTTCAAAACTTGGCTAGCGTTGCTTCGTAGGGATGCCTGTTGGGAGTTACCATATGGGGAGACAAGAAATTGAGCAATTCCTAACGCTTCCGCAAGCCGGCATGGAAAATCAAGGCATTCCAGTCCCCAACATTCGCGAAAATTTCCATCTCTACAACAAGCTGGAGCCGCTTGCCCTCGAAAGCGGATGGGAGGTAGTCGTTCAGTGGGAACAAAATGCACCTTTTTGCAATATCGCTTTGGACGATGATCTTAAAACCCTCATCAAGAACTTTTCCAGGGGGCACAAAGGAATCGAATAGTTTATCGAGACTAAGGTCAGCGAAATACTGGCCAGCAAGAATACTCTGAATTTCCCCGTGCAAATGGCCATCCTCAGAAAGAAATGATGATCTTAATCGAATTCTATTGACCCATATCCTGAACCATCCTGAAAAATCATATACATTTATTCATTGATTTTCCCAAACTCTCTTCGGCTTCTTCTTTCCTTATATGATCTCTCACGGTCTTTAGATATTCGATTTTGTTAATATTCTATAGAAGTCGTATATAAACTATACTTATGTAAGAGGCGATTGAAAAGCGCAAGCATCAGGAGTGGATCCACCTCTAGCAGCAATTCAAAAATTATAAGAACAATTTTCACGGAAGGCCATTAATCCCAAGACAAATATCCACCTATTTGGAACTCACCAATTTCATCACGACCTTGGTGCCCGCCTTCAACGAGCATACTTTCAGGGACTCACCAAAGAGGAAAATTCCTTCGTCAATCAAATCACGCAATCCATCAGTAGTGACCTGCAGAACAAATTGAAGAGTTTGGCTTATCGATTGTAAAAAAAGGAAATAGAATAAAATAATAGCAAAGATGTCAAGACCCTGTGCAAGATATGCCTTCATTAATTGAGAGCCGCCTAGATTGCCGAAGCTAAACAATCTCTAGACGGAAAAGAATTGCTCACCCAGAACATATTGAGACTCATAAAAGAAGTTGAAGAAACCACTGAGCCCTTCAGTCTGGAGGAGGATCGCAGGTTCTTCAAAGAGCTTAGAAACGCACTGAAGCATAAGGAGGAAGTGATAGAGCTTTGCCAAATTGAGGGAAACGAGTTCGTTGATATGATGTAGGAACAACTGAAAGGATTATTGATAGATAAGGAGCTTCTTATTTTTTCCTAAGATAAAAGTAGCCATAGCCAGAGATGAAGGGGTATTAGCTCAAATAAACGTGACTAAATCACTGAGACGCATATCAACTAGAAAATACCCGAAATAATCAAGTTAGTCACTGCAAATCTTAAAAAAATGGAAGAAAAGAGAAGGAAGCAGAGGATTGTACATGCGAGGTTCAGACTGGAGACACTTAAAGCTTCAAATCATGGAATTCAAAAGAAAAATATCAGCTTTATAATCAGAAATAGTCATTGTAACAGCTAAAAGAATAAACTAAACTGGTCCATACAGGAAAAGTAGCTAACCATTCAAAAATATGAAAAATAACTGACTGAACTAAAGGAATAATTCGGTAGAAAGACCTATGATCTGAAGAAATAAGTAAAATCTCTCTAAGATAAAAACAAAAAATACAAAGAGTAGCTTGAGAAACAAAAATCAAGGAGAAATCTCGACTTAACATAAAACAACTTAAAGAGCATGAGTTAGTTTTCACAGATAAAGGAGCCAAGCTTTGCTTAGGAAGTAATCGAGGAGCCGTAAAAGAATAGGAGCGAAGATAAAAAAAGAAAAAAACTGTCAATGGATTAGGCAAGACCAATGGCAAATTCTTCCTTCCAACCATTAAGAAGATCAGCAACAACGATGAATAATCAGCATTAAGGGACGACACCATGAAGTCCTAAAATTAGGAGCAAAGTATTGCAGATCCAATTCTCAACACAATGTAAAGCCGTAATAGCTCCTCCCATAATGTCACCTTAGTCTCATCGAAAAAAGTTTCCATATCAAAACAAAACTCCAAAGGCGAAATTACATCCAACTAAAGAAACAGATCCCGCAAGAAGGCATAAAGAATGATGACACTAGCCAACGCTAAAGATCCAATTAACGAAGGAGATTTGAAGAGAAAGCAAAGCTACAAAACTGTCAAAACCTAAAGAGCTACAGAAGGAACGATGTATTAATAAGCACCACAAAAGAAACCCTGCCGTGATCAAGGGTAAAAAAGACAAAAATGCAAACCTGCAAAAGAAAGGTGGAAATTAGATAAAACGGTTGAATAATTCTCTCAAGAGAAGAAAAGACAAGATAGTTTCAAACCATTTCAAGTAGAACGAGTAGAAGACGGAAGAAAAGGTAATATAGAGAATGTAGATGCAACAAGAGGCTCATGAAGTCAACGAAAAGCTCAAATAGAAGGTAATCGATAGGTCAAGCGTCAACAGTTCCATATCAAGTAAAAGTAACTTCAAAAACAACAATCGAACAGCTAGATAATCGATCTACAAGCAGAAGAACAGGACTGAGGAGCAAACCTATCTAGATGAATCGCCAGGGAAAAGCTATGAGAATGAATTATTCCCAAAGAAAAAGTAAGTCAGCTCTCATAAGCCTTATCTCCGCAACAGCTTCTCCAAAATTAATGAATAAATAGACAAGTAGAACTATCAGACACCCTCGTTCGAGCCATAATCAGTCGGAGTGGAGCATCTCAAGAAGTTGTAGGAAAAAAATCAATGAAGCATCATTTGTTCCAAATCTATAGGGAACTTTCAAAGGAATCAAAGACTCAAAAAGATATAAGCATTAAAAGTTCAGCTAAATCTTCGAAAAGTATGTATAGGACCTAAAAACTGGCAAAATGATAAAAACCTGAGGATTAATAGCAGATAATAACTGCAATCACTGAACCTTTGTTCCCAAGGCTTAACCAAAGCATAATGAATGCAGGAATAACGTGAAATAGAACTAAGGTTATTGTGGTGTCAACCGTCTAAAGAAACAGCATCAAAAGCACGAGCTATAGGCACTAAAATCAAGACTTTAGGATCATTCGGTAAGGTAAAACTCAAATAGACAAGCCTCAATGCTTCCTATCATACATCTCCACCCATGAAAGACGATTTTCAATTATCGAGAATGAGAAAATAACGCAAATCTGTCAACTATACGAATAGCACCCTGCTCACTCTTGAAGGTTGTTATTTTTTAACGAGAAATAGCATATAGATATGAAACAAACTTCACCAAAGTGAAAGGAAGGGCTTCTGTCCCCATCAATCCCCAAATATAAGAATATTTGAACTCTCTATACGCTCTTTTGAGCAAATAAAAAAGAAAAATCCATCATACTACAACTAAATTTCAGGGTTTCTTCGTTATCCCTTCAGCCACTCCCAAAACGGTTTCCTCCAAATCGACATCATCAAGAGTCTTTCCTGAACACTCTCACCCAGTGCTTCTTAAGTTTGTTGGCCTACCACAAAAAGTGCGAAATACAGCAGTCAGTTTGCTTCCACTGATAAACTTCAAAAAGAAAGTTGAGTAGTTTGCCGAAGCAACTCTCATCTGATCATCGTTTAAATATATAGTTATATTTTGCCCTATAATTTATAATTAAAAAAATAGAGGAACACAATTTCTCATCATGCAATAAAGCAATCATAATGCAACTCAACCAATAGACTATTCATCATAGATGCGTCAGGTAATTCAAAATGTATCATCAAATCAAAAGTTTCAGATCAAAATGTTTATCTTCCTCATGCTGGTGTCGTTTTTACCAACCTGCAAATCAACAGTTCCCATCTATTTTATATGAATCCTGTCTTTCACTGCGAAGGGGATGGAGAATAGAAGGTCAGCGAAGTTGATGCCTGCTAAAAAATTGAGTTTTGTTCTATAGGTACATTTTAAACTATAAAGTAAACCAAGAAACCGTACCGCAGAACTGCATTTATATTGTGATTCGAGAAAAGATGACCGAGTCCTCATTCAATCTGCCATGGTATTGGTAATTGGTGTGGGATCGCATTTGCTTTTTTTTAAGCGACAGAAAAGGAAGAAAATTTTGCTTCTGCTTAGTCTTTTTTTCCTCAATATCGGATGCATACGTAAATGTAGATTAAAATAAGTTCAGTATATCGGAATCCATAACGATAACCCATTTTGCTGATGATCGCCGAGATAATTTACGGTTTCGCTGCAAAAACAGTCTATGTGAATTTCTTATTCTTTGCACTAGGTTTTTGAAGAAGAAACTTTATGAAGCCGTGACTATTGTTGGCTATTCATAGGGTAAAAATAGAATAAAATAGAGCTGGAATCACATAGATTACAATATCCATCATAAACTCTATTTCGCAAGCTGGAGAGCTCTTATTACATTACTTTTTAGGAGGGTTTCTGCTATCGATATTCTCATTATTCATTCTTTTAGAAGACCCCTTTTCTACTTTGATAGTGGCCAATCCGAAAATGCAAAGAGATTGTAACATCTATTAGTTAGCAAAATGAAACTGATGACAAAACTCTGGAAGATAATCTCAACCAAATTGATCTTATGATCGAAACAAAGACTTATGGCAGCTCTCGACCTCAAGAGTGAATAAATATAGTATACTTTAATTGCTAAGGTGTGATATAATCTCACTGTTGCCATCATAAGTCTAGTTGGATTATTTTACACCGTAGCTGGCAACAGTATCGATTTTTCCATCAAAACCTCAAACTTTCCTACAACGATAATCTTCTAATCATGGCTTTCTCCACATCGCTGGGTATCTTTCCGTGTGTAATACTGGAATCATTTAGTTTTGCTCATGAAGAACCAAGACAAGAAAAAATAAGGCTTTTTGCTTGTTTCATTTATCTGTGGAATAGCTGGTATGATGTTTGGCTTCAATTTTTGCACGGAGAATGCTCTAGTTGAATCGATCATGGTCTCCATCTTGAGGATAACTTTATGTATGATATGACTTACATAGGTTGGATAGGAGCCTTTTATGTTCGGCTTAAGATTGACTTGTTTCCTTAGAAGTATCAGGGGGCGCTTGTTGGAGTGATCGAGTTCGTGACTAACTTCGGGAAGACGATGGGACCAATGCTGGTCTCGCTTTCGGCCAGCTATAAAATAAATCCGATATTTTCGATGAACCTGATGAGGATTACTCTCGGAACCCTTCCTATCCTTCTAATCAAATAAGAAAAGATAATAATCGACTCTCATCCCGACTAAGAAGCCAAATAACCAACTATAATGCAATCCTACAAGTGATAGCATGATTCTAATTCACATTTGTGCTCTCAAGAGTATTTAACATCAGTTTTTCATCTAAAATTCCAATAAAAATAGTTATGCTATTATTAGCGTCTTCTATGACGACTTCATAAAATATTCTTTTAAACAATCCATATATGTGATCCCTGAGAGCATTAGAGTTTTATCTTAGCTTTTAGAAGATTTCTGACTTAAATTCGCTTGCTATAGACGAGAAAAAAAATATAAATTTCTTACTTTCAATAAAAAGTGTGGAAATTGAGGCCGCGGTTCCGTTTAGATTTCCTATTCCAGATTGAAATCTCGTAAGTCTTTCATATCAATAAAATCTCGAGTATCAGTAAATAATATATGTTGGTACTTATGTTACCATACTCCATATTTGTTTAGCTAATAAAGGCATCAAAAAATATTTAAAAATAATGAGGTTAGGAATAAAATTTTGCTGAGTTGTTGTGTGTTTTTCGACTCTGGACATCCAAGTTCAAAATCCCTACTTTTAACCATTTTTTCTCAACTTTTATCACAAAAGTGGTAATCAAAGTTATAAATAATTATTAGAAAGCCCTCCTTTCATGCAAGAACTCGGCCACACCTTCACAATCAAATCGACTACCCATCGGAAATACGATAAGTTATTCAAAATGTGTCTTCAAGTCTAAAGTTCCAAATAAAAATGTTCGTCTTCCTCATGCTGGTGTCCTTCTTCTCCAACATACAACACCACAACTCTCATCTTTTGTACATGAATCCTGTCTTCCACTGCTAAGGGGATGGCGAACATAAGATCTCTGAGGATGACGCCTGCGGAAGGATCCATCTCTGCGAGACCAGTAAGTGATATGACTATAAAGCGACCAAGGGAACAGTGACAGACGAACTTAGCCTCTATTGCGATGCTAAAAAAAAGGATCGTGTGCTCATCCAGTCATCTAGCGGAATCGGGAACTGGCTTGGCATCCTGTTTGCATTACTTATAAGCGACAGAAAGGGAAGAAAATTTTGCCTGTGTCTAAGCTTGGCCTTCCTAAACTTCGGGTGCATTCGTAAGTATTTCCTAACGTTAGTCCAGCTGGTAGGAGTGAATCAAAACTTGCCTGTATTACTTGTTGCTGCCGAGATCATCAGTGGCTTCGTAGGCAAAATTACTTACATTAATTTCCTCATAATTGCTTCAAGGTTCTTCAAGAAGCGCATGTACGAATTAGCCACATACATGTGGATGACGATTGGGTAAATATGGATGTAAAATAGATCAGGAATCACCAACATCGTCATCAGCATCATCAGCTCCCAGTTTTCGAATTGGAGGGTGATCTTTTATATCTACTTCGCAGGAGGATTCCTAGTCTCGATATTGTCCATCTTCCTCCTCTACTAAGATCCTCTCTTTTACTTCCACACTTATCAATATTAAAAATGCAAACATGCAATTGCGGAAATAGGCCGGCAGAACGATGCTGATGAATAAACCCTTCGCGTGAACCTCGTTAAAATCGACTTCCTTGCCAATGCTAAGACAACAGAAGCCCTTATACACAACTCTCCAACGGAACATTTCAACATATATGAGATTCTCAGATGCGATATATTGCTAAAGATAATCATTCTTGGCTTGGTTGGCTTCTTCTATGGAATCACAAGCTCCAGCATTGACTATTCTTTACAAGATTTGAAACTATCTTACAACGAAAACCTGTTCATCATGGGATGCGCCATCATCGTCGGTAACGGCTCCATAAGCTTCCTGAAAAGAGCAGAAAACAAAAAGAAGAGTGGATTCCTCTTCGCTTCCGTCATCTGTGGAATTGCAGGCATAATGTTTGCCTTCAAATTTTGCACACAAAACTCAGTGATTGAATCCATCTTGCTCTGCGTTGTGCGGGTATCCTTGTGTAATCATTTATTGATGCAGGTTGGGTCGGAGCTTACTACGTTCTCCTAAAGATATACCTTTTCCCCGAGAAATATCAGGGCACCCTTATGGAGTCGTCGAGCTAATCACCAGCCTCGGCAAGGTCGGTGGACCCGTGGTGGTGCAGCTATCTGAAAGCCTTAAACTCAATGCAATTTTCTTTTCGAGTCTGCTGAGAGTCACAATAGGCACTCTGCCCTATTTACTTTTGGAAGAAGAGAAAGTTTAGCTGCCCTCCCTCAAATCGATAAAAGCAGACAAGTAAAGCAGCACTTAGTGAATGATATTCCACATTTATGTTTGTATTCATACACCCGAACCTTCTTTGATATTTGCAAAGCTGTTATGAAGGCAAGCAGACCTATTTTTTTTTCATTAAGGATAAAGCAAAACTATTTTTATGTATTATGATTGCTAAATTGCGTTAAAAGCTGACAAAACGCATCTTTATTCCTTTGTCCTGCTTATTAGGCAAGAAAAATTATCTAAATCTCTCATCTATTGCAAAAAATCCCAAAACAGTAATAAGATAAAAGCCAGGAAATACCATAACAATAATACGAATTTATGTTTATAGTAGCATGCATATATCATTTTACTCCTCAATAGGACAAGCATCCACCACTTTGCTATACTTATACTTCTTCTCTGAATTGATCATGAAGATATTGCGCATTACGAAAGGCTGGAGTTGGCCATTTTTCCGGAAGACCATACAAATGCAGCCGGAAGAATTATTCGAGTTGAATGTTTGCATTTCCCGCACTTACATACCTTCCTTTCTTAACATCTCAGCGAACTTAAATAAAAAATTCTATTTTTTTATGAAAATGAAGAGAACTAAGGTAGCGATTCTTTGATGTCGTCAATGAGGACCAAAAATAGACCAAACTCTTTTCAATATACTAAAAAATACAAGAGTCAGTAATATTTAACAATGTTGATATTATATAATTCATATTTTAATTAGCCCTCAAAACCTCAAAAGCAACGATTATAAACGGCTAGAATCATTTGATTTGGTCTATTGGTTCAAGTTCATAAAATCCTTTCCCGAAAAGTTTGCTGATTATTGATTTAATAATCTTTTGGGGATATTTGTCCAAAATCAAAATAAAAGTTATAAATAATTAACAAACAGTTCCGCATTCATGCAACAGCTGGACGACAGACTCCACAACTAGGTGAATTTTCCATCTGAGATGCGATAGGTAATCCAAAACGTATCATCATCACAAAAGTTTCAAATCAGGATTTTTGTATTTCTTATGTGGTTTCCTTCTTTTCCAACCTACAACTCCAAAGCTCTCATCTGCTCTATATGAATCCCGTCTTCTACTGCTAGGATGGACCGGATGAGAAGTTTCTTAAGCTGACGCCTGTGAAAAATGCAGTTATGCCGCATAGGTAAGCCACTTAGATATACAGTCAACCACTAAACGGTAACAGCCGAGTTGAATCTTTACTGCGGAGCAAAGAAACAAGACAGGGTTCTCATTCAATCGTCGAGTGGGATCGGGAGTTGGTGGGGAATAATCTTCGCTTTACTGATTAGCGATAGAAAAGGAAGAAAGTTTTGCCTTTGCTTGAGCTTGGCCGTCCTCAATGTGGGATGCATTCGTAAGTATATCCTTACTTTAGTTCAGTTTATTGGAGTGAATAAAAACCTTCCTTTGTTGTTGGTGATTGCAGAACTCATTAGTGGCTTTGTTGGCAAAATTGCCTACATTAACTTCCTCATCATCGCTGTCAGGTTCTTCAAGAAAAGATCTACGAAATAGCGACATTCATGTGGATGATAGTGGGGTAAATATATATGATGTAGGTCTGGAGTCACCAGCATCGCGATGAGCATCATCAGTCTCCAGTTTCACAGTTGGAGAGACATTTTCTACATTTATTTTATCGGAGGATTTGTCCTTTCGCTCTCTTCGGTTTTCCTTCTGTAATAAGACCCTATTTTTTACTTTGAAAGCGGTCAATATAACAGGTGCAAAGACATTATTGCCGAAATAGGCCGCCAAAATGGCGCAGACGCATAGACTCTTCAGTTGAATCTCAACCAAATCGACTTCTTGGCTAACGTCAAGACCACAGCTTAGCTCATGCACAACTCTCCCACAGACCGTTTCAACGTCTATGAACTCCTCCGGTGTGACATAGTGGCTAAGGTTCTCATCCTCGGCTTGGTTGGCTTCTTCTACGGAATCACCGGTGTTAGCATAGATCTCTCCATCCAGAATCTCAAGCTCTCCTACAGCGAAAACCTGTTTATCATGGGATGCGCAAACATCATCGGTTACGTTTCGATCAACTTCTTGAACAGAGGGAAAATGAAAAGAAGAGCGGTTTCATCTTCGCTTCCGTCATCTGTGGAGCCGCAGGGATTATGTTCGCCTTCAAATTCTGCACTCAAGACTAAGTGATTGAGTCTGTCCTGCTCTGCGTTGTGCGGGTATCCTTGTGTAAGCAGTTATTGATAAAGGTTGGATCGGAGCTTACTACGTGCTGCTGAAGGTGGACCTTTTCCCGAGAAATATCAGGCACCCTATCGGAGTGGTTGAGCTCATCACCAGCTTCGGTAAGACCGCTGGACCGATGGCGGTGCAGCTTTCGGAGGGCCTGAAACTCAATGCATTTTCTCGTCGAGTTTGCTGAGGCTCACTTTAGGCACTCTTCCCATTTTGCTGTTGGAAGAGAAAAGGTGGAGCTGCCATCTCTCAAGTCAGGAAGGACCGACAAGGATAGCATCACTGAATGAATGATCATTTTTTGTCATGTATATTGTCAATTCGGATTAAAGTGCATTAGTTTGTCCTCTGATTCGAATATTTAACCATCCAAAGATGTAAGCAAATGAATAGTCATCATAAAAGAATAACGTTAGAATAAATACAAAAACCCAGCAAACCTCAGGCACATCTTTCCATAAATTTGCATTTAAGATTATCTTTTTCTCAATTAATTTCACTCGATCTTTCAGCATTAAGTCTATTTTTGATAATTTATTTAATCATAATAGGACATGTATAAATCAACACTCGAACATGCTTTTCCTGGCCAGCTCAATGAAGGTCTCCTCGTATCTCCTCTTGTCCTTCTTCATCATCACAGCGGCGTCGATGTTTGCAGGCGAGTCCAGGTTGGGACTGTCGAGCATGGAGACGATGCTGGCCAAGATGAACTCAACTGTATAGGTGGGTTCCATTTCTCGGTGATTTTCTCCTGAGGGTTCATGGGATCGAAGATTGCGGGGTGCAGGATGGAGATGCAGACCTCTCCGTTGGTGTAGATGTTGGGATGGAACATTTTGGTCTTGAAGACTACTTTGGGAGGAGAGAAGGGAAATTTTATGGGAAGAGAATTTTGCATTGAATAGCAATCCTCGAAGCTGGTGCCCTGAGGTCCTTGGAAGAAGACTCGCCAATTGAAGATATTTTCCTCTTCGGTCCAACCGAGCAGATGAAGCCCAATCCTTGGTTCTCGCAAACCTTCAAGTCTGTTTCAGTTCTTTCTCAAGGCCAATCATAGTCATCTTTTTGTTGTCAGACATTTAGAAATGAGATTATTGACTTCTTCCCAAAAAAGTACAGCTAAATACTTTATGCTTATAAAAATGAGCAGTAAGATTATATAAAATTGATAATAAAACTATGCTGCTTATGATCATGGTTGGTAACTTCTCAGCATCTTCGGGTAATCAAACACTCTTTCTGTCTTTTGAGAGCGTAGGTGATCAGCTAGATGGTTTCTCCTCCTTGGTGCAAGTACTGGTGGTCTTTGTGCAATTCTTGATGTTATTTCCAGTCTTAGTTGTCTCGTAGCAGACCTGAACTTCTCTGACCATGTTCCCCTTGAGACAGACGAAGATGAACTGATTCTATGCCAGGTTCATCAGTCTAGCGAACTAAGCTTCGTAAAGTTGCCACTGGGTAGCTTCTTTACGTTGAAACGTTTGTAGAAGTTTATGGCTTCGGTAAAGAAAGCGATCTGCAATTTCTAGTTACGTTCCTCAATGGTCCCAGCAAATTCCTATGGCCTCAGCTTCAGGATAATGTTCGCGTAGTCCTTTCCGTGAGTATCCCACTCGTGCTGCCATAGGAAGATATTAGTTGAGGAGGCCTTGCTTTTGGGTGGCCAGTAGTTTTGCATATCGTCGAGCAATCTCAGATTTTTTTCAAAGTATTTGATGCTGAAGGGACCGTATGAGGTGGTGGAGTTGAGGCTTGGCCATATGCCGTGGATGGTGAAGCTTTGGCTTGATAATAAGAGCCTTACTTATCCCAAAGATTGATGAGAGAAGGATCACAGCCTTCCTTATGGCTCTGAACTTCGTATTGACAGTGACCAGCAAGCCAGCTGAATGCGAAAACTCCATCATAGCCTTTATCGATGACTACTTACTTTGAGTGAGACTGGAGCGACCAGCAGCGCCACAACAATAACTGTGAATCGGCTCATTTGAATTATTATATAGGAGAATTATAATGGACAATAAAAAGTCATATATCTTGGATCTTCATGCCCGTATCTTAAGGGTAAAATTTACATCATTTTTAATATATAATTCTCCTACTTAGAAAGTAATTTCAATTGTTGGAAATGCAAACAAACAGAATTGCACTCCTTTCTGCATCCTCATCGCATGTTCCCACGCTCAATGTAGCTGATCCTTCATACAGCCTACGGTGGAGTTTTCGCCTTCAGTTGGCTGCTGGATATTGCTTGGACGAGACTCAAAACCATCGGTAGGCATGCGATCGCAATCAGGTAGCTCTCTGGGATAGGTTTTTATGTGTTATTCAGTCAAAGCTTTACCATACATGGACTATGGCCTGACTCGCCTCTCCTACTTCGTTTGGAGCGTTCAACGTGGCAGTGCTCCAGAAGTAAATAAAATTGCTCGATGAGATGCACAACTACTGGCCTCCCAAGCCAAAGCATCCTCTTCAAATGTCTTCCTCTGGCAGCATGAGTGGGACACCCACGGAAAGGACTTCGCCAACATTCTCTTCAAGCTCCATCCTGAAAATTTCCCCGGAACAGTCGATGCGCGCAACGCTGCTCTTCAGTTGGCCTTCTACAAGGACGTGATTGCCTTTTACCTGCGTTTCAAGGTGAAGAAGCTGACTGCCGGACCTACACCCACGCTGCAATCGCCAGCTTCATCGGCTTGGCTCAAAACCAGTTCGTGATGGTATGCGCAAACTCCAACATCGTCAGGGAAATGCAGGTCTGTTCGACATCACCAAGACCGGCATCACTCCAAGGCCTGCACAAAGGCCACCAACTGCGCAGGAGGGGACAGACCATCCAGCTGCTGGACTGGAAGGCGAAGGGGCAAAGCAGGGTGACCAACTACCCCACCAGTCTAAGCGTTTAGTGATTATGGAAGCATTGTGAGACTGAAAATGGAAAGTATGATCATCTAAGGGTCATCTTGATGGATTTGCTCTTGCTCCTGCCTTCTAGCCTGCGCATGAGGGCCGCTTCCTGGCTGGAGATGTTTTGAGTCACCAAGCGAGTGCTGTTGATCGCTTTCATCTATGATCCCTCCATCATGCTCCTCACCAAGGCTCCTGATTCGCTATTGAACTTGTTCATTTCGTGTTTGAGAGTCTTGACGTATGTTCCGGTACTGTTGGTCTTTTGCTGCTAGGGGCGTTGCGGGTGTCTATTCTCGATGGCTTGGAGAGTGTTGGGGTGGGTGAGGAGGGCGGTAGTTTCCTTTGAAAATGTTGCAATTTCCTGGGGTCTCGTTGATGTGATGTTCGATGGCTGTCCGGTAAAGATCGTTGAGTTGCTGGACGACCTCTAGGGTGGAGGATTCTTCGAACTCCAGTTGCATCTCTAGTTCTAGCACGCGAGAGGCAAAATTTTAGGGAAGGTGGCTGACGCCTGGCTCGAAGAAGGCCATTCGATAGAAATTGGGAGATAAAATATATAATATAGAGGAATAGGAAAATAAATCTGGTATTTGGAAGCTAAAATATGGGGTTGGGGTTGGGGTTGGGGTTGGGGTTGGGGTTGGGGTTGGGGTTGGGGTTGGGGTTGG
>NW_022205061.1:12500-47500 GCF_008831285.2 Nymphaea colorata
TATTGCTGCGAGAAATCGAGGAGAAACGCAAAGGAATCGAAAGGAAAATGAAAAACGGAATAGCCTTCAACCGGTTTCTGTAAAACAGTCCCTGAACCCTGATAAAACGCGAATCTGAAGAAATACAGAGAGGGTTTTGACGATCCGACGCTTCCGTGACTTTCCCCTCATCAATACGAAACCAACAAACCCGGAATGAGCCAAATCCGACAAGAAATGAGGGAGATATCGCAGTTTGAATAGCCTGGACTGTTTCCCCCAATTTTGCCGCCGACCAGTCCCTGGAAACCTGCAAATCTGAAGAAAATGGTGTACAATCTCGACGATCGGCCACTGTGGTTGCCTTCCTAACATCCTTACGCACATTTCAAGCTAAGGAGGCCCAAATCCAACGTCGGATGACTGAGATATGATCGACGGCCTGAATCTGAAAAAGAACGGCGGTGGAATTCTGCAATCTCCGCCCGAACGGCGGCAGCGCCCCCATCTTCATTAGAATTTGGGGAAAACCACCAAATCCGGTGATCTGACTATCCTCATTCGATCAATCTGTTGTTCTTGATCTATTCCTGATATCTAATGCTTGATTAACATTTTGATTGAAATGATCAACCGGAGAATGATTGAAGCGCTGGAATCCTTCCTTCACCCGCCTGAGTGGATGAACACTGCTGCAGCGTCGCGTGCCTTCCAGGAGCTATCACCTGAGAGCGAATCTGAGCCGGGCCTCTTGGGAGTTCCTTCCTTGGTGTCTTAGGAGTCTCCCGGTGAAATTTGGCATTCATTGGACGAAGGAAATGACTGGAACGAAGATCTGAAGCCGAAGCTGTCTGAACCATTTCCTGTCGTCTGAACAGAGCTCCACTTGCGGCGTCCAGCTCCAAAACTGCTCAACGTCTTGCCCAAGGAGGTCTTGTTTGGGCCCAATCTTTTGGGCGTCCAAACCTTGGTGTATCAGCTCCCTTCAAACCAAATTTCAGGATTTTTGGGTGTCTGGATCAACGGGAATGAATTTTTGAAGACGGACTATCTGGAACTCGCCTGCGTTCTGTTCTGTTCCTGAACAGAGCCTGTTGACTGTGACAGTCCGGCGCCTTCAGCCTTCAACGACTTGACCTTAGAGGGCTCCGATTGCAGTGATTTTTGGAGCGTCCCTTCATAATCATCAGAGGCAGCTACCCACAAATTTCAGCCCAATCCGAGCTGTGGATGATTTTTAATGATTTTTGGAAGATCGGCAAAGCCTGAGAATCCAGAACCTTCACCAGAGAACCGGGAGCTTAAGCTGTCCAGGACAGCGCACGTGCTTCGGCGTCAATCGAAGCTTGCCTCACCCCTTCATCGTCTAGCTCCAGGGGTTTAATCCTCAATCTGGTGACGCCTCTCCACCTTCGAAATTCTGCTCTTAATCTTGTCTTTTTCAGTGATTCGCTCGCCCTTGTTTGAAGTGCATTGTAGCCCAACGGTGGAAGGTGTTGCGGGCAGCAGGGCCTAATCCATTGCAGCTACACCGGTTAGGAGACATAGCTTACGCCGGGCTAAGCGGCGCTTGCATCCCCCTAAACTCAACAACGAACAGGGGTAAAACGTTCTCACGGTGAAGTCTCCTAACGATGCTTGGAAATACTCCGTTTCCTTGCTAATTTCGACAGTAACCTTCTCTATTCATTTTCTGGAGTGTATTGCTGAGAAGGAGGAGCAGTCCAGCAACCGTGTGCTGAGCTGATCCCGGGAGAAGAAGGGTGTACGCTGTCACCTTGTCAGCGCTAGCTCCCCCTACTTCATCACAGCACTAGGGGTTCCAACATTTCCAGCTAAGTGCAATCCCTTCTCCCGTTTGAGTTGCTGAATTACAAAACAGTAACTATGCTGTCTATGTCTTGAGCAAGGAGGAGAGACCAACTTGAACGGGCCTCGCTTGCGAAGACCGACGTGCTGATTACCAAGGGGCTTTGGCCTTTGCCCTTGGTCGCTTGCTGAACTTGCTTCAGCCAGGTAGGCACCCGAATCACCCTATAGTTCGAGGGCGGGTGCACTATTTTCAGCCTTGCCTCCGGGCGTGTAGTGCTGGGGTTACCTCCAAAGCTCGATAGCTAAGGACACGAACCCGGACTACGGACCTTCCTAGGGTGCATGGTGATGGTTTGCACGTCCTAGGGATTGTATGAATGGTTTGATACGAATGATGAATGCTGGATTGAGTGAGGAATGGCTATTGTTGTACGCTACGCTTGTACGGCCTCGAACCCAACTTGTTGTAGTAGGTTCAGACCTAGTTTAGCAAAGGGTAAACCATTCCTTGTATCCTTACCCAAGGGCATTTGAGCTGGGATTGTGTCCAGCCGGGGTTGAAATTTTGTAAGGCCAATCTTGGGCCAGCTACATTACCACTAAGAGGTCTTGGGAGGTTACGTTCGTCGGCGCTTTGAGGCGCTACAAGGGCGGATGTAACAGTTTGGTATCAGAGCGGCTTAGTGGATTTCTTGTTCAGTTTGGTCAGCTAAGGCAGCAAAGAGTTACGGTTTTGAGCAGCTTAGTCTTCTGA
Organism: Nymphaea colorata; assembly: GCF_008831285.2. Taxonomy (NCBI): domain Eukaryota; kingdom Viridiplantae; phylum Streptophyta; class Magnoliopsida; order Nymphaeales; family Nymphaeaceae; genus Nymphaea; species Nymphaea colorata. Next base: position 15,046 of record NW_022205061.1, read on the forward strand.
AATTCGATCTTGAAAGTGAGTTTCTATCGCAGCCATGGGGCGCAAGAGAAGCAGCCGGTTAGGAGGTAGAGGAAACCGAAATCGAAGAAGAGGGAGCCACCGCTCTCATGTAGACCTCAACTCCACTCCTTCATCAGATTTAAGGCATTAATAACTCTATACAGCAGCTTACAGCCCACAGCAGCATTCATGAAGAAACACAAGCATCCATGAAGATTACCCATAACAAGAAGAAATGCGAGCCCAAAGTGAGAGGTTGGACCGATTGAAAGGAGATCCCAAGGGGCCTCGGTACATGGCCCGGGCCCTATTCCCCAACCTGCCCGTCCGAACTCACCCAGCACTTCTCAAGAGAGACCTAAAGAAACCAACCCCCTAAGTGTCCCGGATTTACTAAAAGGGCTTCAACAACTCATCTCACAAGCCACGGGAGCACCTAGTGGAGGAACCACTCTTGTAGGAGAGGGTCGGCCTTCACCACGAGGGGAGGAAAACAGAAATACATTCCATCCTCCTCCTAGGCCAGCTGGAGAAGAGGGTCATGAGCAAAGACAAGGGGTAGTTAGGCCACTAAGACCCCAGCCCGAGAGGAGAGGACGCCATGATCCACATACCGAGTCGGATGAACTAGAAGAAGACGAGGAAGGCTTCTACGATGATGGAGGCTATCCTTACGTGCGAGGGCAGCTCCCACGTAGAGGAATGAGGCGAAGGGGCAGACAAGAGAGACCACGTGATGAGGCACCCTTGCCTCTTCCACGCATGGAATGCCCGACGTTCAATGGGACCAAAGTTCGTGATTGGGTATGCAAAGTTGAGAAGTATTTCCAATGCCAACGAGTTGCCCATGAACACAAAATTGACCGAGCTATGATGTATTTCGAGGACAATGCCCTTCATTGGTACCAATATACCATGAGGAAGACACCAAACCAAGGATGGGACCAGTTTAGAGCCGGTTTGATAGAGAGGTTTGAGAGGGCCAGCCAACGCGACTTCAATGTTCAGTTAAACAGCCTTAAACAAACGGGGACGGTGCTTGAATACCAAGATCAGTTTGAGAGGTTGTCATGTCTCGTTGAGGACTGGAATGAAGATGCCCTCGTGGGGGCCTTTATTGCTGGATTACAACCAGAAATCCGTCTAGCCGTTCAAACGCAAGAGTCAAGAGACCTTCGAATTTGTATGAAAGTGGCTAGGGATAAGGAAGAGAAAATGGAGCTTAAACGTGCCATAAGGAAAGAAACAAAGGGATTTGATTCACACCGAGCCAAACCACCCATTATAAACAAAGGGTTTGCTCCACCTCGTGCCAGACCACCGGAGCCTATGATTCAAAACTCCCATAGAGAGGAGGGGCAACCTCCCAAGTTCTTTAACCGACGTACCAAATTCATAACCCGAGAGGAACGGGATGAGCGATTCAGGAAAGGGTTGTGCTATGACTGTGAGGAAAAGTGGCATAAGGGACACAAATGCAAAGAAATGATGCTCTTTGTGGTGATAGAAGAGGACAAGAGAAAGAGCAACCTGAACTGGATAAGGGTAAACAGGTTGAGGGATCAAGCTACCACGATCAAATGGATCCCAACATATCATGTCACTACTTGATTACCGATTTACCATATTCCATGCGAGTAACGGGATACATTAAGGACCATCCGTTGACCATTCTTGTGGATACGGGTTCAAGTATTAACTTTCTAAGTGAAAAGGCAGCCCATGCATTGAGAAATATTGAGAGAACACTTGAACCGTTTGCTGTAATTGTGGGAGACGGAAGGTGTCTCACTTGCAACTCGATGGGCAAGGATGTAGAGGTCACGATCCAAAACGTGCCTTTCATAGTGGACCTTCATATTTTACCAATCCGTGGAGTAGATATGGTACTTGGAATGTCTTGGCTGAGCTCACTAGGGACCGTATCATGGGATTTCAAAACCATGATAATGAAGTTTGCTAAGGAGGGTGGCCAAGGCCAAATTATCTTAACATCAGTTCGCACGGGGACAAAACCAGAAGGAACCTTGAAGGCATTAACAGCTCAGCCGTCACCTCTATATGTGGAAGAAGAAGTGGATGATCCAAACCAAGAGGGGACAAACTTGAAGTCCAGTCGTGTGATTGCCACCCAAATACCCTCACTTTTCATGTTAGATGTTCATGTTGAGCATGCAGCTTGGGAGATTATGTCTGTCAATAAGGGCCAAAACATATCACTTGTTGAAGAGTTAGAAGACAACACCGGGAGCCGACTATGGCAAGCTCATGACCGAGGACGAGAACACGGTAGACTCCCAGTAGATGACTGTATAGACAGTCGAGGGCCTAACTGCCAACAAGAAGCCGTGATGAGCATCACAAGCCAGAGTAGGTGGACACCGTCTACCTTGGAGAGGTGCCAAGGTCGAGCTTGGGGACAAGCTCGTTCTAAGGGGGGTGGATCTGTTACAGGTCCGCCTAGGAGTTGGCCGAGGACTGCCAACGATGCCGCCGATGGCCGACCGGGTGATGAGACCAGCCAGCTACAAGGCCGGGCGAGCGTCGGCCAAGGGCGCCGAAGGTGGCCGGGCTCGGCCGAAGGTGGCGCGGGCACGGCCGAGGGTGGCGCGGGCCAGCGCACCGTCGAGGGGTTGCCGAGAGATGAGGGCGCCGAGCGCCCACGCGAGCGGGGAAAGCACCCGCAGCCACTGACCCTGCTTCCTTTTGTTGTGAGGCTAACGTGTTTTGCAGGGTGCGGGACCGGGACACAAAGGAGGTTACCCGTGGAGAGGCCACGGCCGCGGTTGCCGATGACGACGCCAAGAGGCCGAATGCGCCAGCCATTGTAGAGGAGATCACGAGCGAGGGTGCTACGCAGCCAAGGGAGGTTGACGAGATGACAGCCCCACACTCAGCCCATGCACTTAAACCGAGTGAGGCTAGCCCGTCGATTGGAGGACTTCATGCTAGAGCGCTTGGACAAGGTGAGGCCACTCTGCCCACCCAAGCCAAGCCAGACGTACTCGAGCGGAGTGGGCTGGACTTAGCACGCGGGGCTCAGCTTGCTGGACACACCATGGAGACAGGGTGTTCTGGACAGAGACTGACGAATTCCAGACTGTCAAACGGAGGACGCACGGACTGGACAGGAACAGGGGTCGTTCAGGCGTTCAGGACAGAGACAGAGCTGACAGACAGGACGGACAGCCACAGGACAGGCACAGAGGATGTCCTGGCGTCCGGAACAGAGACAGTCCAGGAAACTGAGACGGGCAGATACGAAGGCCGTCTAGACCGAGTCTAGACGAAGTGGGTTAGGACCCAGGCGAGGCATCGAGGCAGCACCCAGGAGCGGAAGGGAGACCCGAGTTGGAGTCTTGTTGGTAGGCCGTCTCGGCCGTACCGATTCACTTTGTACATGTTTTATTTCAGCTTTTGCTCTTGTACCGGGACGGTTCAGGGGCGTCCCGAGTCACTTAGCCTTTATAAGCTAAGTGATGGAACTTTTACCCTAAGTTTTTGCATAATGAAATAGAGTTCTTCTCTCTCGCACGAGAGTTTGTTCCATGGAGGCTGAGAAGCTTTCCCCCATGAATGCCTGCAACTCCCTTCCTCTCTGAGAAGCCATTGGCCGGAGAAGACGCCGGAGTGCGGTCGGAAAGTCGAGCAACCAGAGGGCTGGCGCCGGAGGCCAGCACCGGACGCTCGGCTGCGAGTTCTTCCTCTCCCATTTGCTGAAAACGGAGGTTCTGTGAAGCCCCTGGCCGGAACCGTGGAGAAGACGATCGGAGTGCTGGTAGCTCGACCACGGAGCTGCTGTGAGGCTGCGTTCGTCAAGGGAGAGCAGCGGATGTGGCTGCGCTGGTTTCAGCAACGCCTTCCCTGCTGAAAACGACATCCGGCGGTCTTCAAGAGGTAAGCCTTGATCTCCCACGGCTTCCTCTCGTTGTCCGTTCGTTCCAGAAGGTGGCTCTAACGCTGCTGACGCCGGAGGTGCTTCTAACTCGTTTGGAATCCACAGAAGGTAGCTCGGGCGATTGCTGCTGGCCTGAAGAGTCATCCGTTCGATTTCAACGACTGTGAGCAGCGCATTCGGTTGGGTCCATTCCGTCCGTCTAACACTGCCAGCAGGAGGTTAAATCGAATAGGGACTAAGTGATTTCTGTAGCATGTGTTTACTCTTGCTTCTGTAATGTTATTGCTGCGAGAAATCGAGGAGAAACGCAAAGGAATCGAAAGGAAAATGAAAAACGGAATAGCCTTCAACCGGTTTCTGTAAAACAGTCCCTGAACCCTGATAAAACGCGAATCTGAAGAAATACAGAGAGGGTTTTGACGATCCGATGCTTCCGTGACTTTCCCCTCATCAATACGAAACCAACAAACCCGGAATGAGCCAAATCCGACAAGAAATGAGGGAGATATCGCAGTTTGAATAGCCTGGACTGTTTCCCCCAATTTTGCCGCCGACCAGTCCCTGGAAACCTGCAAATCTGAAGAAAATGGTGTACAATCTCGACGATCGGCCACTGTGGTTGCCTTCCTAACATCCTTACGCACATTTCAAGCTAAGGAGGCCCCAAATCCGACGTCGGATGACTGAGATATGATCGACGGCCTGAATCTGAAAAAGAACGGCGGTGGAATTCTGCAATCTCCGCCCGAACGGCGGCAGCGCCCCCATCTTCATTAGAATTTGGGGAAAACCACCAAATCCGGTGATCTGACTATCCTCATTCGATCAATCCTGTTGTTCTTGATCTATTCCTGATATCTAATGCTCTGATTAACATTTTGATTGAATATGATCAACCGGAGAATTGATTGAAGCGCTGGAATCCTTCCTGCACCCGCCTGAGTGGATGAACACTGCTGCAGCGTCGCGTGCCTTCCAGGAGCTATCACCTGAGAGCGAATCTGAGCCGGGCCTCTTGGGAGTTCCTTCCTTGGTGTCTTAGGAGTCTCCCGGTGAAATTTGGCATTCATTGGACGAAGGAAATGACTGGAACGAAGATCTGAAGCCGAAGCTGTCTGAACCATTTCCTGTCGTTCTGAACAGAGCTCCATCTTGCGGCGTCCAGCTCCAAAACTGCTCAACGTCTTGCCCAAGGAGGTCTTGTTTGGGCCCAATCTTTTGGGCGTCCAAACCTTGGTGTATCAGCTCCCTTCAATCCAAATTTCAGGATTTTTGGGTGTCTGGATCAACGGGAATGAATTTTTGAAGACGGACTATTCTGGAACTCGCCTGCGTTCTGTTCTGTTCCTGAACAGAGCCTGTTGACTGTGACACTCCGGCGCCTTCAGCCTTCAACGACTTGACCTTAGAGGGCTCCGATTGCAGTGATTTTTGGAGCGTCCCTTCATAATCATCAGAGGCAGCTACCCACCAAATTTCAGCCCAATCCGAGCTGTGGTTGATTTTTAATGATTTTTGGAAGATCGGTAAAGCCTGAGAATCCAGAACCGTCACCAGAGAACCAGGGAGCTTAAGCTGTCCAGGACAGCGCGCGTGCTTCGGCGTCAATCGAAGCTTGCCTCACCCCTTCATCGTCTAGCTCCAGGGGTTTAATCCTCAATCTGGTGACGCCTCTCCACCTTCGAAATTCTGCTCTTAATCATTGTCTTTTTCAGTGATTCGCTCGCCCTTGTTTGAAGTGCATTGTAGCCCAACGGTGGAAGGTGTTGCGGGCAGCAGGGCCTAATCCAATGCAGCTACACCGGTTAGGAGACATAGCTTACGCCGGGCTAAGCGGCGCTTGCATCCCCCTAAACTCAACAACGAACAGGGGTAAAACGTTCTCACGGTGAAGTCTCCTAACGATGCTTGGAAATACTCCGTTTCCTTGCTAATTTCGATAGTAACCTTCTCTATTCATTTTCTGGAGTGTATTGCTGAGAAGGAGGAGCAGTCCAGCAACCGTGTGCTGAGCTGATCCCTGGAGAAGAAGGGTGTACGCTGTCACCTTGTCAGCGATAGCCTCCCCCTACTTCATCACAGCACTAGGGGTTCCAACATTTCCAGCTAAGTGCAATCCCTTCTCCCGTTTTAAGTTGCTGAATTACAAAACAGTAACTATGCTGTCTACGTCTTGAGCAAGGAGGAGAGACTGTTACAGACCAATTTCCTGGTCCCGGCCACGAAGAGGCAGAGCAGGCCGAGCCCAGTCGGCGGAAGAGAAAGGCGTCAGAGATTGGAGCTCGTTCTCTACGGCTTGCAGAAATTAGTCCCAAGGAGAAGGATTCGGCACCAACGTCAGTTGCAGTGGGAGGAGCGGGAGGAGCAGCTGAGGCCAAGACGGTGTTTGAACTGGGTAAGTCTCAGGGTGTCTAGGATACTAGTGTAGGTCTCACCAAGCTAGTCAAGTCTTAACCAAGTGAGTCCAGTCTACGCGTCCCTTGAGGCTAGCCAAAGACCAGGGTCTTAGGCAAATGGCTCGGCCAAACCTGACCGAGCTCTTGATCTAATCAACCGAAGTGAGGGCGGGTCCCCTCACGAGGTCCCCACCCTGGGCTCACAAGGCTCCGGGGTTTAACCTTTTACTTTATGCGTGGGCACTAGGCCCGAGTCTAGTTTTTAAGTGTTTTTCGTTAAGTAAATAGGTTTGCTTTTGATGGGTTTCGAAATAAGGACCTAGCCTAGTGGGTTGTGCTTGGCATTTTGGATTTGGATTGTGGGTAGAGAACGAGATCTGGATTGTAGACTCGTTCAATTAGGACATGTATATATTGTTTTGGATCTTAGTGTTTGTATTGAATATTGAACTAAAGAAGTCATTTGCAAGGTTGCATTTTCTCTCCTCCTCGCGAGGCTGTCTCTCTTTCCCTCGGTTTAGAGGCGAAATTCTCCATCTCTCTTGTCAATCACCGACTGCTCCTCGTGTGCTTGTGTGGTGCCTCTCTTCCCCTCGCGTCCCCTTGTTATGCGACGCCTCCAATTCCAGCAATCGCTTCGGGCATCGGAGACATTCCGGTGGTGAACTCAAGCGTGAAGGCTTGCGGCGGATTCCTCCTTACCGGCGGCAATCCCTCCCTCGTCCACGGCTGATTCCCCTTTTGAACTACATTCCAGCAAGGTTGGTACCTTCTTCTCGACCCCGGTGAAGTTGAGAGGCCGCCATTGCTATAGGGAAGGCTGAATTCGGTTTAGAATTCAGCAACGACGACTACTTTGTTTACCTTATGATTCTCGATTTTCTTCTCGTCGATCGGTGATTAATTTAGGACAGAAAATGCTAAAACGTTGTGTCTTCTTCTCGGCGAACCCGTGAGGAAGGTCTGAGTTAAGCTTCGAAATCTGTCTTAGAACATCTAAAGATCTTCGTGAAGAAAGGTAGTGAATTCTCGGGTTAACGTAGCCACCAAGAGAAGAACGAGAAAGTGGATGTGTCCGGACTTTCTTGAAGAGAAATTCGGGTTCTGTCCTACCTCCTGTTCTTCGATCCAGCAGGTTAAAACTCCCTGTAAATGAAGATCTAACCGGTGGAATTTCATCTGTATGAGTTCATTGGAATCGCCCAATCAAGCGCTCCAATATAACCAAGTTCGGGTGAAATCGCACGGTTGGATAGTTAGATCGCTTCCTCGCCGGAAAACCCTGCAACTCCGGTCAAGCCTGCAATTTCCGGCGACATATCAAGTATCCTACGTCATTGGACAACCCAGCCCTTGTGCGAGTTGAAGCTCCCGTGAAGCTTGAAGGGGCGTTCTGGTCTTTGGCGAGATTGTACTCAAACCAGGCCGGTCTTCCTCTCTCGGTGCGAGCCTACGTGCAGTCATCTCGGACCAGGTAAGTCCAATCCTCACCGTCCTCCTGTACACGTGTCAACCATCCGTCGGTCTTCTCCAGCTCGTGTCCCATCTGGCTCATCGTGTCCTCCACCCGAAAACCAGTTATCCTCCACTTCCCTTAGCTTTAGGACCACTCCAAGCCACCTCGCCCTCTTTTTCCGATTTGCTTGGTCTTCTCCTTCTCGCAAGGAATCTCAGCCATCCATCTGGCCACGTGGCAGCATCTCCCTGCCCATGTCCCAGCCCCCCTCCAGGTCACACATCACCTTTTGCTCCAAGTCCTCGTAGCTCGCCACCTCATCCAACGCGAGTCCCCCTTTGGCTCGCCACTTCCTCATTTCGAGTCACTTTTCCACGATTTTAGCACAAGTCCCCTTGGACTCGCACTTGGCTTCAATCACGTCCCCATTCATTCCTTTCGCAGCCCCTCTTACCGTAGATCTTTACACGTGTCCTCATCTCCTCTAGTCACGAGAACCCCCCCCAGCCAAGTCCCCCACTCTCTTCAACCGTTCTCTTTCGTGACCCTCGATCTTGTAGACGTGTCTTCATCTCCTCTCTCGAGAGTCCCACTCGAGTCACTTATTATTTCTAGTCTTAGGTAGTTCTTTTAGCTCGAGCCCAGTTCTAAGTCAACTTGACTTAGCCCCCAACCCGACCTAGGTGTCTTAGTCAAACCCAACCTAGTTTGACCTTGACCGAACCCAGCTCACCTAGTCGACTTCTTCTTAGTTGACTTGAGCTCCTTTGACCTAACTCATCCTCAGCCCTAGGTACTCGGTCAACCCGAGCCCAGCTAGGACTAACCTAGTTGACTCGAGCCTAGCTCGAGTGACCCAGCTCACATACCTCCAACCGAGCCCAGCCTCGATCTACCCCAGCTCACCCGAGTGCCTAAGTCCCTCGTCCGAGCTTATTCTTAACCTCCTTCTCTCTAGCTCACCCTCTCGGCCTAATCCACCTCTTAGCTAGGTTAACCTCCCTTGTCTACCTAAGCTCCTTTGACCCTCGGCCTACCCCAGCCCGAGCCTTCTTGTCTTGACTGGCCTACCTATAGAGCCCCGCCAGTCCAACCCCAACCAAGCCGTAGCTAGGGACTAGGAACAGCCGGCGACGTTAGCTTTCAGCTAGCAGTCCTCGGCCAGCACCTCGGCCGCGCTCTCCGTCGTCGGAATTTCAGCCGACGCCCGTGGCCGAGCCACTCGGAGAATAGGAAGGTAGGCACTGCCGAATTCGGCTTTCGCCCCCCTCGTCCTGTCCGCGGCTTCCGTCCAGCCTAGAGGCGACAGTCGGTCGCCCTCTCCTCTCGGCTCCAGGCAGCAGGTGGCTGCCCAGTCGGCCTTCTCTCGCCGACCTGTCTTCAGTTTGCAAGCGGCAACGCGCCAGCGCCTCGGCGACATCCAGTCGCTGCTCTTTCGGCGTCCAAGGCGACAGCGACTCGCCTTTGCCTCTGCCGCTGCTACCGTAGGTCTGTACTCGACCGTCAGGCCTCGTCCGTCAGCCTGTGCCCGACCGCAGTTCGCTGTCCTCTCAGCCACTCGTCAGCAGGCCGCATCCGACAGCAAGCCCGTGTCCTTCACGGCCGCGCGTCCGCAGGTGATCCTCGGCAGCAGGTGGCTGTTTTTGCTCTCCCGTGCGCCCGTCTTCGCTCGGCAGCAGGCTGCTGCTCCAACCGGTGTCTGCCAACCCGTCCGACAGTAGGAGGCTGTCCAGGCCGCGCGCTTCACGCCGGCCCGTTGCTGCATTGCCCGGGGATTGGTCTTCACCCCGCGGCTGTTTCGGCTCAGCCAAGGCTAGCCTTGGTCGGTAACCCTCTAGTCTTTCAAGTATATCCCGGGGAGGGTGTTTGCTTATTGTTTTAGGTGTTTATTTAGTTTGTTTAGTTATTGTTTTAGCCCAAAGCTTCGGCCTAGCTCCCTGCCGTGGTACCTCAAGGGCCAGCCGCCCGAGACACGACCACAAGGAGCCGACCGTACCCATTTGCTTATTGTTGGGCGTGGTTTGCTCGTTCGTCTTGTGTGTTTGGTTGAGTGGTTTGTTGAGTGAGACGATTGAATTCTTGTATCGCTTACGATTGTAAAAGCCGCGTCAACCCTTGTAGTGTTTGTCTTAGGTCTGCCCGTAGTTAGGATTTGGGAATAAGGGTATTCCGCACCTGAGTCTCCTGTCCTAAGGGTTTTTGCGCCGGGGTCTGTCTGGCCGGGTAGAAGTGTTGTAATTAATTGTCTTAGGAATTTTCGGTTTTTGAGTAGCACTCAAGAGACCTGGGAAGGTAGGTCGCTCTTGGTTAGGAAATTCTGGTCCTAGCAGGAGTGGGCCTAACAATTGGTATCAGAGCCGTCTTGAGGCTGTTATCGAAGTTCAAGCACTCGTTCCAAGAAGATTCGGCTTCAGCAGATCAGTCCAGGCGGAGAGTGTTTGAAGATTAGTTTCGGCAGTGTGATTTCCGTGTGCATTAGTTTAGGAATTTCCTTTGTCGTTGGCTCCAAATAGCCAAATTCCTTGGTTTGTGCGTGTTTTCACTTGGTGCCTAACTCACGAATTTAATGGGTAAATCCAAGAAGAACGTGAGCTCCGATGAGCCTGTTCTTGAGGACATTCTTCAGGAGCAAGCAGGAGATGCCCCTCCAACTCAAAGGGGGCAAGTTCCGGACTATGCCTTAGGTAGAATCCTAAGCATAGAGAAGGAATTGCTACAAATGCGTAGCGAAATGGCCAAAGTTGAGAACTTTAGGAAGAAGGACATGGATCGTCAGAACGCGGAACACCAAAAGGAAATGGATGAAATCCGCGCCATGTTCAGACAGTTGGCCAACAACCAGGCCCAAGTCGTTGTAGAGCAGAGGACCACTCAGGGTCCGAATCAACAGAAAGGAAAAGGTTTGCTAGTTATACCTGGCTACCAAACCGACACTGAGGTTAATCCCAACAACATCTCACATGTTGGGACGAGCATGGAAGGAGGTAGAGTCATGGGACCACCTCCAGACAGGTACCTAAACGAGCCTACAAGTGAATACTATAGACTTCCTCAAGGTCAACGAACTAGCCAGCCCATTCGGAACCCAGTTTTTGAGCTTTCCGAAGGAGAGGACGAAACACCACTTCGTCCTAGGAGAACTCGAAGAGAGCCTGCACGTTTTGAAGAGAGACAGACACCTTCTGTCAAATATGATTTCCCTAAGTTCAATGGGGAACATCTTCGAGAATGGCTATTCATGGCCGAACGTTTCTTCTTGTGTCACCATGTACCACAAGAAGAATGGATTGAAATCGCCACGGCCAACATGACCGGCGAAGCAACAACCCACTACCTCTGGTTTGAACATAAGACGGCCGACCCAACGTGGGAAAAATACAAAGCGAGTCTGCAGTTGCAGTTTGGAGACTCCACGTTCATAGATTATGACGAGGATCTCAAAAACTTAACCCAGACCACCACCGTGCCTGTCTACCAAAGGCAATTCGAGAGGTTGGCCAGCATGGTGCAATGGCCAGAGAAGGCCCTCATAGGGTCGTTCAAGGGTGGACTACGAAGCGATATCAAAAGAGAGATGAAAATCCATCGCTTCGGTAGTTTAGAAGAATGTTTCGCAATGGCCAGGCTGTATGAGGAGAGAATTGAAGAGAGAAAAGAAGAAAAAAGAGAGAAACGAGAAAGAAAGGCTCGTAAGTCGGACAAGTTGAGGAAGAAACCCTCATTCTCCTCTACTTCTCGGAATCAAAGTAGAGAATTCCGTCCCCAAGGGAAGGAATTGGTTCCCTACAACCGTGGGAACGATTATAGGCCCAACCCAAGACCGGGCCGTGACCTCCCAACACGTTACCTGACCCCAAAACAAATAGAGGAGTATAGGAAGAAGGGCCTATGCTTTAGATGTGAGGGTAAGTGGGAGAAGAACCACCAGTGCAAGGCACTATTCAACATCGTGGTGGTTGACGAACCGGAGACAAGCTCCAGTTCAGAAAGCGATTCCTCCTCTAGCTCTAGTTCCAGTTCCTCGTCTTATGAGGAAGTCCAAGTGAAGAGAAAAGGAAAGAAAATTGAGTCCGAGGAACCACAGAAGGGAGAAACCTCGAACAGAGAAGACAAATCTGAAGAGGTTGAATCCTTACATTCTATCCAGGATCCCCATAAAGCAAACGCCATGAGAGTTTTTGGCCGCATCAATGGCCAGAAAGTTCTAATTCTGCTTGATAGCGGTGCAACCAACAACTTCTTAACCGAAGAAGCCGCTGAAAAGTGCAAGGTCACTCTCAATGAGAGCAGCCCACAGACTATAATCGTGGGAGGGGGTCATCGACTCAAGTGCATTCATGAAGGAAAGGGCATTGATGTCAACATCAAGAAGAAGAACTTCAAAGTGGATTGCCTAGTCATTCCATTAGACGGAGTCGACTTAATTTTGGGAATGCCTTGGTTCCTAACTTGGAAGGACATTCGTTGGGATGTGAAGAATTTTGCCATGACGTTTATCCCAGACGGAGAAGGAGAATCGATCACTCTTCAGGGACTCGCCAGCTCCACGCGTCCCAAAGCAGCATTGCGGTCCATCCAGCATGAGCAACCCGCCTGTTGGGTACTCACATTGGCTACGGATGTACCAGTATCTGAAGATAAGGTGGAAGAACCAATTCCACCAAGCATTCAATTGGTCCTAGACCAATTTCCAGCCATTTTTTATGAGCCCAAAGGCTTACCACCGAAACGGGCATATGATCATCGTATCGTCCTCGCACAAGGTGCGGAGCCTGTCAACGTCAGGCCATATAGGTATGGGCACAGCCAGAAGGCGGAGATCGAGCGCCTTGTGAAAGAAATGTTGGAAAGCGGAATCATTAGGCCTAGTTGCAGCCCTTTTTCTTCACCAGTTCTCTTAGTGAAGAAGAAGGACAACACTTGGCGATTCTGTATTGATTACAGGGCGTTGAATGAGGTGACCGTTAAGGATCGGCACCCCATACCAGTTATTGATGAGTTGTTAGACGAATTGGCCGGCTCCACAGTATTTTCCAAGATTGATCTCAGAGCCGGCTATCATCAGATCAGAATGTTCGATGAAGACGTCTTGAAGACAGCGTTTAGAACACATGACGGGCATTATGAATTTCTCGTAATGCCTTTTGGACTGACAAATGCACCGGCTACATTCCAGCGGTGTATGAATGATGTGTTTAGAGCCCATCTCAGAGACTTCATCCTCGTATTTTTCGATGACATACTCATCTATAGTAAGGACGAGGAGCAACACAAGAGGCACCTGGAAATTACTCTAGGTATTCTTCAGGAGCACCAACTCTTTGCGAAGATGTCCAAATGCAGTTTTGGACAATCTTCCATTGGATATCTCGGACACATCGTGTCCCGAGAAGGGGTTCGGGCAGACCCCGAAAAGTTGCACGCCATGGAGAAATGGCCTCTGCCCAAGGACCTCAAAGGTCTAAGAGGATTCCTCGGATTAACTGGGTACTACAGGAGATTCATCCGGGGTTATGGCATTATTGCCCAGCCCCTCACCCAGATGCTGAAGAAAGGAGCCTTCTCTTGGACTGAGAAGTCGAGAGTTGCTTTTGACAAGCTGAAAGCAGCTCTAATGACTGCCCCAGTACTAACTCTCCCCGATTTCTCAAAGACTTTCACTATTGAAACAGATGCGTGTGAAGTCGGCGTCGGAGCAGTACTAGGACAAGATGGTCATCCCATCGCGTATATGTCCAAGGCCTTGACTAGCCGGGCCAAGCCCCTCTCTACATATGAAAAGGAGTTGCTTGCAATCGTAATCGCGGTGGAAAAGTGGCGTCCATACTTGATTGGACGCAAGTTTATCGTCAGGACCGATCAAAACAGCCTGAAGTACATGTTGAAACAACGTGTGTCTACCCCCACTCAACAGAGATGGCTAGCGAAGCTCTTGGGGTATGACTTTGAAATCGAGTACAAGAAGGGTCCTGAGAACAAGGCGGCGGATTCTCTTTCCCGCCTCACTGAACAGTTGATGACTTTGTCTGTGGTGGAGACGGACATCTGGACGAGATTAGCCCAGGATCAACATGATGACCAGTCATTAAGGCTAATCAGGACTTCGGTTCAACAGAACCCCGGATCCATTCCTTTGTATTCAGTCAAAGGAAATCTTCTGTATAGGAAGGACAAGGCTGTAGTCCCTCCTAACTCTGGGCTAAGGCAGGAACTCCCGCAGCATTTTCATGACACCCCTGCAGCGGGTCATGAAGGGGTCGCTAAGACCCTTGCGCGGATAAAGGCCCAATTTTGGTGGCGAGGAATAAAGGCAGAAGTGCAAAACTACGTCAAGAAGTGTATAGTCTGCCAGAGGGAGAAGTACGAGGCCATCAAGCCTCCTGGTCATTTGAACCCTCTGCCTATACCAACCAAGCCATGGACTGATGTCACGATGGACTTCATCGACGCCATGCCTCGATCAGAAGGGAAAGAGGCAGTCTTAGTTGTCATGGATCGGCTCACGAAGTATAGTCACTTCGCCCCCTTGCCGAGGTTGTATCAAGGGCCACTTGTGGCCAACGTCTACCAAGAATATATCGGGAAACTACATGGAATGCCACAGTCCGTCGTCTGTGACAAAGACTCCATCTTTCTGAGTGCATTCTGGCAGGAGTACATGAAGAATATGGGTACGACGTTAAACTTTAGTACTGCCCACCACCCACAAACAGATGGGCAAAGTGAAATCGTCAACCGGTCTTTGGAGACTTATCTCCGTTGCTTCGCAGGTGAACGACCATCAACATGGGTTAAGTTTCTGCCTTGGGCAGAATGGTCATACAACACGAGTCTTCACTCGTCTACTGGTATCACCCCTTACGAGGGTGTATATGGATTTCCACCTCCATCAATACCAAGGTATGAAGGAGGTACTGCGGAAGATGATGCAGTAGATTGTGAGTTGCGCACCAGAGAAGAGGTCTTAGAATCTCTCAAGGAAAACATCGTCAAGGCGCAAAATCGTATGAAGCAAGTGTACGATAAGGGAAGGAAGGACCGGGAGTTTCAGGTGGGAGACTATGTGTGGCTTAAGAGGTTGCCTCTTAAGCAAAAGTCCTTGAGGGGTCAGCCCTATTCGAAGCTGCTACCTCGATATTATGGACCCTATCCGGTGATTCAGAAGGTAGGGAAGGCTGCGTACAGACTTGGCCTTCCAAGAACAGCGTTGGTACATCCAGTCTTTCACGTCACCAGGCTCAAGCCTCATCAGGGTGATGTACCTACTTTGATCGAGCATGTTTCGGATAGCTTGCCAACCCCTTACCGTATTCTCAAGCATAGATATGTCCAGCGGCACGGGAGAACCAGGCATGAGGTACTCGTAGAATGGGAGGGACCCGACAGGGGTACTTCTTGGGAGGAATTCGGGACGATCATTCATCGTTTCCCCTCTTCTAGCGCTCGAGGACAAGCGCAAGGTAGGGAGGGGGAATCTGTTACAGACCAATTTCCAGGTCCCGGCCACGAAGAGGCAGAGCAGGCCGAGCCCAGTCGGCGGAAGAGAAAGGCGTAAGAGATTGGAGCTCGTTCTCTACGGCTTGCAGAAATTAGTCCCAAGGAGAAGGATTCGGCACCAACGTCAGTTGCAGTGGGAGGAGCGGGAGGAGCAGCTGAGGCCAAGACGGTGTTTGAACTGGGTAAGTCTCAGGGTGTCTAGGATTCTAGTGTAGGTCTCACCAAGCTAGTCAAGTCTTAACCAAGTGAGTCCAGTCTACGCGTCCCTTGAGGCTAGCCAAAGACCAGGGTCTTAGGCAAATGGCTCGGCCAAACCTGACCGAGCTCTTGATCTAATCAACCGAAGTGAGGGCGGGTCCCCTCACGAGGTCCCCACCCTGGGCTCACAAGGCTCAGGGGTTTAACCTTTTACTTTATGCGTGGGCACTAGGCCCGAGTCTAGTTTTTAAGTGTTTTTCGTTAAGTAAATAGGTTTGCTTTTGATGGGTTTCGAAATAAGGACCTAGCCTAGTGGGTTGTGCTTGGCATTTTGGATTTGGATTGTGGGTAGAGAACGAGATCTGGATTGTAGACTCGTTCAATTAGGACATGTATATATTGTTTTGGATCTTAGTGTTTGTATTGAATATTGAACTAAAGAAGTCATTTGCAAGGTTGCATTCTCTCTCCTCCTCGCGAGGCTGTCTCTCTTTCCCTCGGTTTAGAGGCGAAATTCTCCATCTCTCTTGTCAATCACCGACTGCTCCTCGTGTGCTTGTGTGGTGCCTCTCTTCCCCTCGCGTCCCCTTGTTATGCGACGCCTCCAATTCCAGCAATCGCTTCGGGCATCGGAGACATTCCGGTGGTGAACTCAAGCGTGAAGGCTTGCGGCGGATTCCTCCTTACCGGCGGCAATCCCTCCCTCGTCCACGGCTGATTCCCCTTTTGAACTACATTCCAGCAAGGTTGGTACCTTCTTCTCGACCCCGGTGAAGTTGAGAGGCCGCCATTGCTATAGGGAAGGCTGAATTCGGTTTAGAATTCAGCAACGACGACTACTTTGTTTACCTTATGATTCTCGATTTTCTTCTCGTCGATCGGTGATTAATTTAGGACAGAAAATGCTAAAACGTTGTGTCTTCTTCTCGGCGAACCCGTGAGGAAGGTCTGAGTTAAGCTTCGAAATCTGTCTTAGAACATCTAAAGATCTTCGGGAAGAAAGGTAGTGAATCCTCGGGTTAACGTAGCCACCAAGAGAAGAACGAGAAAGTGGATGCGTCCGGACTTTCTTGAAGAGAAATTCGGGTTCTGTCCTACCTCCTGTTCTTCGATCCAGCAGGTTAAAACTCCCTGTAAATGAAGATCTAACCGGTGGAATTTCATCTGTATGAGTTCATTGGAATCGCCCAATCAAGCGCTCCAATATAACCAAGTTCGGGTGAAATCGCATGGTTGGATAGTTAGATCGCTTCCTCGCCGGAAAACCCTGCAACTCCGGTCAAGCCTGCAATTTCTGGCGACATATCAAGTATCCTACGTCATTGGACAACCCAGCCCTTGTGCGAGTTGAAGCTCCCGTGAAGCTTGAAGGGGCGTTCTGGCCTTTGGCGAGATTGTACTCAAACCAGGCCGGTCTTCCTCTCTCGGTGCGAGCCTACGGGCAGTCATCTCGGACCAGGTAAGTCCAATCCTCACCGTCCTCCTGTACACGTGTCAACCATCCGTCGGTCTTCTCCAGCTCGTGTCCCATCTGGCTCATCGTGTCCTCCACCCGAAAACCAGTTATCCTCCACTTCCCTTAGCTTTAGGACCACTCCAAGCCACCTCGCCCTCTTTTTCCGATTTGCTTGGTCTTCTCCTTCTCGCAAGGAATCTCAGCCATCCATCTGGCCACGTGGCAGCATCTCCCTGCCCATGTCCCAGCCCCCCTCCAGGTCACACATCACCTTTTGCTCCAAGTCCTCGTAGCTCGCCACCTCATCCAACGCGAGTCCCCCTTTGGCTCGCCACTTCCTCATTTCGAGTCACTTTTCCACGATTTTAGCACAAGTCCCCTTGGACTCGCACTTGGCTTCAATCACGTCCCCATTCATTCCTTTCGCAGCCCCTCTTACCGTAGATCTTTACACGTGTCCTCATCTCCTCTAGTCACGAGAACCCCCCCCAGCCAAGTCCCCCACTCTCTTCAACCGTTCTCTTTCGTGACCCTCGATCTTGTAGACGTGTCTTCATCTCCTCTCTCGAGAGTCCCACTCGAGTCACTTATTATTTCTAGTCTTAGGTAGTTCTTTTAGCTCGAGCCCAGTTCTAAGTCAACTTGACTTAGCCCCCAACCCGACCTAGGTGTCTTAGTCAAACCCAACCTAGTTTGACCTTGACCGAACCCAGCTCACCTAGTCGACTTCTTCTTAGTTGACTTGAGCTCCTTTGACCTAACTCATCCTCAGCCCTAGGTACTCGGTCAACCCGAGCCCAGCTAGGACTAACCTAGTTGACTCGAGCCTAGCTCGAGTGACCCAGCTCACTTACCTCCAACCGAGCCCAGCCTCGATCTACCCCAGCTCACCCGAGTGCCTAAGTCCCTCGTCCGAGCTTATTCTTAACCTCCTTCTCTCTAGCTCACCCTCTCGGCCTAATCCACCTCTTAGCTAGGTTAACCTCCCTTGTCTACCTAAGCTCCTTTGACCCTCGGCCTACCCCAGCCCGAGCCTTCTTGTCTTGACTGGCCTACCTATAGAGCCCCGCCAGTCCAACCCCAACCAAGCCGTAGCTAGGGACTAGGAACAGCCGGCGACGTTAGCTTTCAGCTAGCAGTCCTCGGCCAGCACCTCGGCCGCGCTCTCCGTCGTCGGAATTTCAGCCGACGCCCGTGGCCGAGCCACTCGGAGAATAGGAAGGTAGGCACTGCCGAATTCGGCTTTCGCCCCCCTTGTCCTGTCCGCGGCTTCCGTCCAGCCTAGAGGCGACAGTCGGTCGCCCTCTCCTCTCGGCTCCAGGCAGCAGGTGGCTGCCCAGTCGGCCTTCTCTCGCCGACCTGTCTTCAGTTTGCAAGCGGCAACGCGCCAGCGCCTCGGCGACATCCAGTCGCTGCTCTTTCGGCGTCCAAGGCGACAGCGACTCGCCTTTGCCTCTGCCGCTGCTACCGTAGGTCTGTACTCGACCGTCAGGCCTCGTCCGTCAGCCTGTGCCCGACCGCAGTTCGCTGTCCTCTCGGCCACTCGTCAGCAGGCCGCATCCGACAGCAAGCCCATGTCCTTCACGGCCGCGCGTCCGCAGGTGATCCTCGACAGCAGGTGGCTGTTTTTGCTCTCCCGTGCGCCCGTCTTCGCTCGGCAGCAGGCTGCTGCTCCAACCGGTGTCTGCCAACCCGTCCGACAGCAGGAGGCTGTCCAGGCCGCGCGCTTCACGCCGGCCCGTTGCTGCATTGCCCGGGGATTGGTCTTCACCCCGCGGCTGTTTCGGCTCAGCCAAGGCTAGCCTTGGTCGGTAACCCTCTAGTCTTTCAAGTATATCCCGGGGAGGGTGTTTGCTTATTGTTTTAGGTGTTTATTTAGTTTGTTTAGTTATTGTTTTAGCCCAAGGCTTCGGCCTAGCTCCCTGCCGTGGTACCTCAAGGGCCAGCCGCCCGAGACACGACCACAAGGAGCCGACCGTACCCATTTGCTTATTGTTGGGCGTGGTTTGCTCGTTCGTCTTGTGTGTTTGGTTGAGTGGTTTGTTGAGTGAGACGATTGAATTCTTGTATCACTTACAATTGTAAAAGCCGCGTCAACCCTTGTAGTGTTTGTCTTAGGTCTGCCCGTAGTTAGGATTTGGGAATAAGGGTATTCCGCACCTGAGTCTCCTGTCCTAAGGGTTTTTGCGCCGGGGTCTGTCTGGCCGGGTAGAAGTGTTGTAATTAATTGTCTTAGGAATTTTTGGTTTTTGAGTAGCACTCAAGAGACCTAGGAAGGTAGGTCGCTCTTGGTTAGGAAATTCTGGTCCTAGCAGGAGTGGGCCTAACAGAGACCAACTTGAATGGGCGCCTCGCTTGCGAAGACCGACGTGCTGATTACCAAGGGGCTTTGGCCTTTGCCCTTGGTCGCTTGCTGAACTTGCTTCAGCCAGGTAGGCACCCGAATCACCCTATAGTTCCGAGGGCGGGTGCACTCGTTTTCAGCCTTGCCTCCGGGCGTGTAGTGCTGGGGTTACCTCCAAAGCTCGATAGCTAAGGACACGAACCCGGACTACGGACCTTCCTAGGGTGCATGGTGATGGTTTGCACGTCCTAGGGATTGTATGAATGGTTTGATACGAATGATGAATGCTGGATTGAGTGAGGAATGAGCTATTGTTGTACGCTACGCTTGTACGGCCTCGAACCCAACTTGTTGTAGTAGGTTCAGACCTATTTTATTAAAGGGTAAACCATTCCTTGTATCCTGATATGGGTCAACCTGCAGAGTGGCCTAGGGTAGCCACAGATGTCGCAGAGAGCAGCCAAAGGGCGCGGGGCAAAGCCACCCTTCATGCGATTAAGGCCCTACAAGGCCAACATGACTCAAGGCTGAGTCAAAAGGGTGGCGTAGTGCAGCAGGTGCAGACCTTACAAACTGAACAGGTTCAGCTTAGAATCGATGCCGAGGGAGGAGCGGGAGGAGAGGCAACGGCTCTAAGCGAGGCTCTTGAGGACCAAGGCGAAAGGGGTCAAGTCCGAGTCCGGTCTAGTCCAACCTAGGTCTTCGCTATACTCATGCACTTAGGGTCAGCCTAGGGCGAGCCTAGGCGAATTTCTGGTCTGAACCAAGGCCCACAGCGTGCGGGCTAAGAAGAGGACGAGTTAGGGACGAGACACTAAGTCTCGAGTTCGAGTTTGCTTGCGTTTTCTTTGATTTTAGAGTGCGCATTTGCTTTGGTAGTCAATTCCGTTTTGGATTTTGATTTTGGGTTGGATCAATTGTTTAGATCCGCTTTTTACTTCAGTACTATAAATATTTAGAATTCTTTTGGATCTGTATGCAAAAATTTGAGAATAGAAGTCATTTGTGTGAATCGACTCTCTCTCTTCTCCTCTACTCGAGTTCTCTCCCTCTCACGCGCGTCTCCTCTCCAAGCCATGTTCTTCTTCCTCCGTCTTACATTTGGGGAATTTTGATGCAACTTGCTGGAATTCCTCAAGCAACAGCAGCTAAACCCGACGGTATTCTTCTCTCTTAGCCTTGATTTCTTCTTCTCTTCTTCCCTAATCACTCAACCGAAGGGTTAGCCAAATGGAGAGCTTCCAAGTGCCCGGCACAAGGTGCTTCCTCCCACGGATTTGTTCCCCACGTCTTCATCAACGATAGCGGTGCAGCCTCCACGTCTCCACCCGTGAAGGTTAGAGGCCTCTTCGTACTGGGAAGACTTCATCCTCTAGGCGACTAGAAGGGTGAAGTATCCACTCCAGATTTGGGCTCTTAGAGGTAAGCGTCCATAACTCGATTGTAGGGGCGTGCAACGGCGTTAAGAGAGTTTAGGGGAGAGTTCGGCCAAGGGGAGTTCTTGCTGGAATCACAGCCAGCAAGCTAGCCTTTCCCACGGTGGAAATCGTCCTTAAACTCGATTTTACGAGTCACGCACCTCCAGCTAGTTATTGTCGTTTAATTCTACGAGTTTCACTAGATTGTTTTGGTTTCTTTAAGCTAAGAAAGTTCAGATTTAGCCACGGCCTTGTCCTCCCTCTTGCTGGTCGAAATCAGAAAGAAAAAAAAACAGAAAAGAAGGGCGAGAAAAAATCAGAAAGAAAAGAAAAGAAAAAGAGAGACGCCCAATTGAAAAACTAAAGTAAAAGAAAGAGAGAATCGGCAAGAGGACTAGGCGTGGCCAGTTCTGGAAATTGGCCGGAATTGTCTAGTTCCGGCCACTGCTGCATTGATTCCGGCATCACTCCATCCAGGGCAGCAAGTGTTCGAGTTATTCGTGTGTGCATTTGGGAGATTCCGGCCTCAATTGGGGAAAATCCGGCCACATTTGGGGAAAGCACTCTTGCGTCGTCACATTTGGGGATTCCGCATTTGTCTCACCCAAATCGGTAAGTGATTGCTTGACTTGGGCCCTTCGCCATCTCCACCACACATCTGTACACGTGGCATGATCTGGAGCACTTGAGAGAGAACCTTGGAGTGAAATCCTCCACATCCCTAGCTTGTAGCTAGTGGATCACATTTGGAAGGGGCGAGTTCTCTTTTGAGAGATCTTCTCCTACTTCGTAGGTGGCTGCTCACCTTGTTGACTGCCACCTCCTCCTCCATTTTAGCTAGGATATTGCCCGGCCACACACCTCATCAGCCAGCTTGCCACCTCACCTAGACACCTCACCAACATCCCTAGCCTCTCTCCTACGTATTAGGGAGATAGCCCTTCTAGAACGCCACCTAGCCTAGAATCTTGGAGGACAATCCTATCAAGGAATATTCTCCATATTCTTAGCCAACTCTACCCCTACCCAATTACCCCGAGCCTACCCGAACTTACCAAGTTACCGCTTGCCTTTCCATTTCCATTTTCTCATCTACCCTAAACCGAGCCACTCAAACCTACCCTAGCTACTTTGTAGGAACCCCAATTTGAGTCCCTTCCCTACACCCGGTCAACCTAAGACTTTGACCGTAGGACCTACCTAGCCTACTCTACCTATGACCTAGCTCGCTGGCCAAACCTAGCCCGGGCCCACCTGGTCCCACCTGGTCCGAACCCACTCAGTCCAAGTCCCGCGCCTAGTTGGTTTCAACCTTAGCGCCAAGGAAGACCGCGGCATTGCTAGCCGCATCCTTGAAGTCTTTGGAACCGGCGGGCCTTGATCCAGCATATTCCGGCGACCTCCGGCCACCTCTGCTCTTTTTCCGGCGACTCTCCGGCGTGGATTCCAGAAGGTTCCCCAGACATCCAGCAAGGCGTTGAAGTGCTCCTAGGCGATTCCGGCGGGGTGATCCTACTTCACGCGTCTCTTGGAGTGGCTTGTCTTCACGCCCGGCCTCTTCCTTTTGGAGTTCAGCTCTGCATCAGCCCCGTTCTTTCGTGTTGCTGATAGTCCTCGAGTGTGGAATCTCACCTCGAGGCTTTTGACTGCTTAGCCAAGCTAGCCTTGGCCGGTACACTCTACTCCTCTCTTTAGACACGCGGGAGGTAGCACTTATTTCTGCATTTTGCTTTCGGCCCGACCGTGAGGTCGTAGTTGTGCATAGAGGGACCTCCGCGGCACTGCGCCAAGGACACGACCTCGTGCCAGCACTAGCCTCCTACGGGTGGGTGTGGTTTGTGCGTTTAGGCGTGGTTTGCATGGTTTGCTTGAGTGAGTTTGAGTGATTTTAACAAATGTATCGCTTCCGCTTGTATTAGCCTCGCATCTCTTAGATTTGTGTAGTAGGTTTTGCTTGGGTTTGGGTATAGCCTCTCTTGTACTCCGCTACCTATCCGGGATTTTCTAAGTTGGGGTCCTGTCCGACTGGGTAGTGTCTTTGTTTTAATTTGTCTAGGAAGTCTTTGGTTGGTCCAAGGTGATCGTGGGGGTAGGCACGGCCGTTGGTTTCAGACTTAGGTCGGCCACGGGCAAGACCCTACCAATTTGGTATCAGAGCCTCCTTGGAGCAGCAGCAAGCAAGTACAGTATCGGCATTTGGTTTTATACAGGGCAGAATACAGTTGGAATTCTTGTCAGTGTCAGAGTCAGTGGTTTTCAGCTAGTCGTGTGATTCTTTTAGACGTTTGGATTTCTGTTTTTTTTTGGACTTAACCATCGCAATGGTTAAGAAGAAGCAAGTCGTGCCCGAGGCACCAGATGTTGAGGCGGAGACCTCAGCCAATGAGGAACAGCCATCTACTGAGATGGAGGTATACGCGGTGGAAAGAATGGTTCACATCGAAAATGAGGTTTTGAAAATCCGCCACGAGATGAGCGACTACAAGAAACAACTTTCTAAGCTCAACGAGTTAGATGAGATCAAGGAGATGATGAGAGTCATGACGGCCAATCAAGAGGCCCTTAGGAGAAACAACCCGGATCCCCCACAGCCCCACGTTGATAAGGGCAAGGGCATACTCAATGGACCGCCCAACGTTGGTCCTAATCCCTTCCATTCGCAAGCCGGCCCTAGTAGACCACCACCCGGGGGAATAACAGTAATAATGGAGGTTTCCAAGCACAACCCACCAACCTCAACAACTATCACGGTGGGCATCATAACTCCTCGCCTGAGTGGGAGAATCGAGAGCCTTATGGACCCCAATCCAGCCAGTATAGGTCCAGATTTGGAGGCACACAGTGGGAGAATATTAATTCAGATCGTAGATGGGGTGATAGAGGAGACCGTGAACCACCTTCTTGGGAGCCATATAGAGAGCGTCATGCAGCGCCAAGAAACCAACCGAGGATTCCTATGGTTCGCATTGACTTCCCTAGATTCAATGGCAAGGAACCCTTAGATTGGATTTTTCAAGTGGAGGAGTACTTCACATGTCAGATGATTCCAGATGAAGAATGGCTTCAAACGTCCATTCTACACTTCGATGGCGAAGCTAGGAGATGGTATCGTTGGCTCAAGCTCAAGGAGCCAGTCAATACGTGGGGAGAGTTCAAAGAAGCTCTCATGCTCAGATTTGGTGAGTCTTCCTATGTAGATTACGACATCGAGTTGCGTAATCTAAGACAAACCGCATCCGTTCAAGAATACCAAGCCAAGTTTGAGAATTTAGCAAGCATGGTTGATTGGACGCCTAAGTCCCTCATTGCCGCATTTGTTGGAGGATTGAAGGAGGAAATTCAAATAGATATACGGGCTGAGCCTAACACGGAGTTGCGGAAGTGCTTTGCCAAAGCACGTTCCATCGAGGATAGGCAAAGAAAGAAACAAGCCTTGTACCGACAATGGAGAAACCCCGGAACCGTCCGTGTGAGGGAGATCCCTCAACCGCAAAAATTCCTTCCAGCCCCTCCGCGTAAAGAAGAACCTAAACCCGCTTTCAAGGGTCGAGCACCTCCTGTACTAACTCAGGAAGAAAGAGAAGAGTTAATCAAGAACAAGCAGTGTTTCTGGTGTAAAGAGAAGTGGGACCCTACGCACAAGTGCAAGCACATTCGAGTCTACACGGTTTTGGATGGTGACGCCGACGATGAAGGGGAAGAAGATCAATCCCCTATGATCGAAGAAATAGAGGAATTGGAGGCCCGAGAAGAGCCTCAAGAGCAGGAAAGGCCACCTCCTGAGGGCGCTTGTCATACCATGACAGACCCTAACCGACCGGATGCTATGAGAGTTATAGGGCAAATTGGAAAGAGAAATGTTCTTGTTCTTTTGGATTCGGGGGCTACTCACAATTTCGTGGGTGACCACCTCGCTCAGGAATTGAAGTGTACCATCGAAGAGCACCCAACTCTTAAAGTACTGGTGGCCAATGGTGAGTGTCTCCCTTGCACTCGCAAGTGTGCTAATGTAGAGCTCGTGCTTCAGAAGATCCCTTATACAGTCGACTTGCTAGTTGTCCCTCTACCCAGCGTAGATATCATTCTTGGAGTCAAATGGCTCAAGACCTTAGGGCGAATTTGGTGGGACTTCTTTACCATGGAGATGTGCCTGCCTAAGGAGGGTGGAGGAAAGGAAGTAGTGCTAAGGGCAGTCGATCCTAGTTTGGCACCCAAGGCAGCGTTAAAGGCTATAGCAGTCCAGAGACCAGCGGCTTGGTTAGTTTCAGTGGCAGAGGAAGTTGTCGCTCAAGAAGGATCAGAAGAGAAAGTACCCGAGCAGATTCAGAAAGTGTTGGATGAGTTCAAGGATATATTCGAGGAACCTAAAGGACTTCCTCCACCTCGATCATATGACCACCGGATAGTGTTGACCAACGGTACAGAGCCGGTTAACGTGCGCCCATACCGCTATGGGTACGCTCAAAAATCAGAAATTGAGCGATTGGTCAAAGAAATGCGAGAAAGTAATATTATTCGGCCTAGTTCTAGTCCCTTCTCGTCGCCAGTCCTTCTCGTCAAGAAAAAGGACAACACATGGAGATTCTGTGTGGATTACAGGGCCTTGAACGAAGCTACTGTCAAGGATAGGCATCCAATTCCTGTTATTGATGAACTCTTGGATGAACTATCTGGAGCTCGCATATTCTCCAAGTTGGATCTCCGGTCAGGGTACCACCAAATTCGAATGTATGAGGCAGACATTTCAAAGACGGCATTTCGTACCCATGATGGCCATTATGAGTTTTTGGTCATGCCGTTTGGACTTACGAACGCGCCCGCGACATTCCAACGATGTATGAATGACGTGTTTCGTCAGTTCCTGCGTGACTTCGTGTTAGTCTTCTTCGATGACATTCTTGTGTACAGCCAGAGTATTGAACAGCATGTCGATCACCTTCGTACAGTGTTGAGAGTATTAAGGGAGAATACCCTATTCGCAAAAATGTCCAAATGCAGCTTTGGGCAGACTTCTATTGGGTATTTGGGTCACATCGTATCACATGAGGGGGTCAGAGCCGACCCTGAAAAACTCCAGGCCATGGATCAATGGCCCTTGCCGAAGGACCCACGAGGCATGCGGGGATTTTTAGGCCTCACGGGGTACTATCGCAGATTTATCAAAGGCTATGGTTTGATCGCTTCTCCCTTGACGCACATGTTAAAAAGGGGGAGTATACATGGTCTGAGAAAGCAAGAGAGGCCTTTGTCAAACTCAAGGCCGTATGATGAATGCCCCAGTACTTGCTCTCCCTGATTTCTCTAAGGATTTCGTGATTGAGACAGATGCTAGTGACGTTGGCGTCGGTGCAGTTCTGAGCCAAGAGGGCCACCCAATTGCGTTTATGTCAAAGCCCTCACAGAGCGGGCCAAACCCTTTTCCACCTATGAAAAGGAGCTTTTGGCAATAGTCTTAGCAGTAGACAAGTGGAGGCCCTATCTGATTGGGCGAAGATTTGTGGTGAGAACGGACCACAGCAGTTTGAGGTACATGGTAAAGCAACGCGTCTCGACTCCAATCCTGCAGAGATGGTTAGCCAAACTCCTTGGCTACGATTTCACGATAGAGTACAAGAAGGGAACCGAAAACTCTGCTGCAGACTCCTTGTCACGCATGCCAGAGCAATTAAAAACTCTTTCTGTGATTGAGACCGACCTTTGGGATAGACTAACTCAGGAGCAAGATCAGGATCTAACTCTTAGGCTCCTCAAGCAGTCCATACGCCAGAATCCAGAGTCTATTCCCCACTATTCGTTAAGAGGAGAAATACTCTGCAAGAAGGACGAGCCTTGGTACCAAAGAACTCGCCTCTCAAGGTTGAGCTACTCAAACATTTTCATGACTCGAGCATTGCTGGTCACGAAGGCGTGGCTAAAACTATGGGGCGCATTAAGGCACAGTTTTGGTGGGAGGGAATGAAAGCAGACGTGAGGGATTACGTGAAAGCCTGCCCTACCTGCCAACGTGAAAAATATGAGGCCATCAAGCCTCCAGGGCACTTGAACCCTTTGCCCATACCGGATAAGCCATGGGAAGATGTATCAATGGACTTCATTGATGCAATGCCCCGAGCTGAAGGGAAAGAGGCGGTGTTGGTCGTGGTAGATCGCTTAACCAAGTACAGCCATTTTGTGGCCCTACCCAGAAACTACCATGGACCAATGGTTGCTAATGTTTACCAAGATCACGTTGGAAAGCTGCATGGTATGCCCAAGACCATTGTCTGCGATCGGGACTCGATCTTCCTCAGTGCTTTTTGGAGGGAGTATATGAGAATGGCGGGTACAGTGATCAACTTTAGCACCGCCCATCATCCTCAAACAGATGGGCAGAGCGAAGTAGTCAACAGGACACTGGAGACCTATCTAAGGTGTTACGCCGGAGAGAGACCCAACACATGGGTCAAATATTTATCTTGGGCTGAGTGGTCCTATAACACCAGCCTCCATTCAGGAACCGGCATGACTCCCTATGAAGCCCTGTATGGTTGCCCGCCGAGTTATGTCCCGAGGTATGAGGTAGACACCAGCAAGAGAAGATGAGGTCGATGTTGCCTTGAGAAACAGGGATGACATTCTAGCCACGCTCAAAAGAAACATCCAGAGGGCCCAGGCTAGAATGAAAAAGGCGCATGATAAGGGGCGTAGAGACAGAGAATTTGAGGTAGGCGACATGGTATGGTTAAAGAGGCTGCCCATGAAGCAGAAATCGTTGCTAGGACAGCCCTATTCGAAGCTTCTGCCAAGATACTATGGGCCGTTTCGAGTTCTTCAGAAGATTGGTAAGGCAGCCTATCGCATAGCTTTGCCACCTACAGCCCTTGTCCATCCAGTATTCCATGTCTCTCGGTTGAAGCCGCATCACGGGCCAGTACCAGAGCAAGAGGAACCATTACCAGATGTTAGCCAACGCCCATATCGAATCCTAAAGCACCGATGGGTCACTAGAGATGGTAGAGCCCGCCACGAGGTTTTGATTGAATGGGAAGGAATCGATGGTGGTACCTCCTGGGAGTTGTTTGACAGGTAAAATTCCAATTCCCTACAGGAGCTTGGGGACAAGCTCCATCTCAGGAGGGTGGATCTGATACGGGTCAACCTGCAGAGTGGCCTAGGGTAGCCACAGATGTCGCTGAGAGCAGCCAAAGGGCGCGGGGCAAAGCCGCCCTTCATGCGATTAAGGCCCTACAAGGCCAAGATGACTCAAGGCTGAGTCAAAAGGGAGGCGTAGTGCATCAGGTGCAGACCTTACAAACTGAACATATTAAGCTTAGAATCGATGCCGAGGGAGGAGCGGGAGGAGAGGCAACGGCTCTAAGCGAGGCTCTTGAGGACCAAGGCGAAAGGGGTCAAGTCCGAGTCCGGTCTAGTCCAACCTAGGTCTTCGCTATACTCATGCACTTAGGGTCAGCCTAGGGCGAGCCTAGGCGAATTTCTGGTCTGAACCAAGGCCCACAGCGTGCGGGCT
Source organism: Nymphaea colorata (assembly GCF_008831285.2). Taxonomy (NCBI): domain Eukaryota; kingdom Viridiplantae; phylum Streptophyta; class Magnoliopsida; order Nymphaeales; family Nymphaeaceae; genus Nymphaea; species Nymphaea colorata. The sequence goes on from NW_022205061.1 coordinate 43,216, forward strand.
AAGGAGAGGACGAGTTAGGGACGAGACACTAAGTCTCGAGTTCAAGTTTGCTTGCGTTTTCTTTGATTTTAGAGTGCGCATTTGCTTTGGTAGTCAATTCCGTTTTGGATTTTGATTTTGGGTTGGATCAATTGTTTAGATCCGCTTTTTAATTCAGTACTATAAATATTTAGAATTCTTTTGGATCTGTATGCAAAATTCGAGAATAGAAGTCATTTGTGTGAATCGACTCTCTCTCTTCTCCTCTACTCGAGTTCTCTCCCTCTCACGCGCGTCTCCTCTCCAAGCCACGTTCTTCTTCCTCCGTCTTACATTGGGGAATTTTCGATGCAACTTGCTGAAATTCCTCAAGCAACAGCAGCTATACCCGACGGTATTCTTCTCTCTTAGCCTTGATTTCTTCTTCTATTCTTCCCTAATCACTCAACCGAAGGGTTAGCCAAATGAAGAGCTTCCAAGCGTCCGGCGCAAGGTGCTTCTTCCCATGGATTTGTTCCCCACGTCTTCATCAACGGTAGCGGTGCAGCCTCCACGTCTCCACCCGTGAAGGTTAGAGGCCTCTTCGTACTGGGAAGACTTCATCCTCTAGGCGACTAGAAGGGTGAAGTATCCACTCCAGATTTGGGCTCTTAGAGGTAAGCGTCCATAACTCGATTGTAGGGGCGTGCAACGGCGTTAAGAGAGTTTAGGGGAGAGTTCGGCCAAGGGGAGTTCTTGCTGGAATCACAGCCAGCAAGCTAGCCTTTCCCACGGTGGAAATTGTCCTTAAACTCGATTTTACGAGTCACGCACCTCCAGCTAGTTATTGTCGTTTAATTCTATGAGTTTCATTCGATTGTTTTAGTTTCTTTGAGCCAAGAAAGTTCAGATTTAGCCACTGCCTTGTCCTCCCTCTTGCTGGTCGAAATCAGAAAGAAAACAACAGAAAAGAAGGGCGAGAAAAATCAGAAAGAAAAGAAAAGAAAAAGAAAGACGCCCAAATGAAAAATTAAAGTAAAAGAAAGAGAGAATCGACAAGAGGACTAGGCGCGGCCAGTTCTGGAAATTGGCCGGAATTGTCTAATTCCGGCCACTGCTGCATTGATTCCGGCATCACTCCATCCCGGGCTGCAAGTGTTCGAGTTATCCGTGTGTGCATTTGGGAGATTCCGGCCTCAATTGGGGAAAATCCGGCCACATTTGGGGAAAGCACTCTTGCGTCGTCACATTTGGGGATTTCGCATTTGTCTCACCCAAATCGGTAAGTGATTGCTTGACTTGGGCCCTTCGCCATCTCCACCACATATCTGTACACGTGGCATGATCTGGAGCACTTGGGAGAGAACCTTGGAGTGAAATCCTCCACATCCCTAGCTTGTAGCTAGTGGATCACATTTGGAAGGGGCGAGTTCTCTTTTGAGAAATCTTCTCCTACTTCGTAGGTGGCTGCTCACCTTGTTGACTGCCACCTCCTCCTCCATTTTAGCTAGGATATTGCCCAGCCACACACCTCATCAGCCAGCTTGCCACCTCACCTAGACACCTCACCAACAGCCCTAGCCTCTCTCCTACGTATTAGGGAGATAGCCATTCTAGAACGCCACCTAGCCTAGAATCTTGGAGGACAATCCTATCAAGAAATATTCTCCATATTCTTAGCCAACTCTACCCCTACTCAATTACCCCGAGCCTACCCGAACTTACCAAGTTACCACTTGCCTTTCCGTTTCCATTTTCTCATCTACCCTAAACCGAGCCACTCAAACCCACCCTAGCTACTTTGTAGGAACCCTCATTTGAGTCCCTTCCCCACACCCGGTCAACCGAAAATTTTGACCGTAGGACCTACCTAGCCCTACTCTACCTATGACCTAGCTCGCTGGCCAAACCTAGCCCGGGCCCACCTGGTCCCACCTGGTCCGAACCCACTCAGTCCAAGTCCCGCGCCTAGTTGGTTTCAACCTTAGCGCCAAGGAAGACCGCGGCCTCGCTAGCCGCATCCTTGAAGTCTTTGGAACCGGCGGGCCTTGATCCAGCATATTCCGGCGACCTCCGGCCACCTCTGCTCTTTTTCCGGCGACTCTCCGGCGTGGATTCCAGAAGGTCCCCCAGACATCCAGCAAGGCGTTGAAGTGCTCCTAGGCGATTCCGGCGGGGTGATCCTACTTCACGCGTCTCTTGGAACGGCTTGACTTCACGCCCGGCCTCTTCCTTTTGGAGTTCAGCTCTGCATCAGCCCCGTTCTTTTGTGTTGCTGATAGTCCTCGAGTGTGGAATCTCACCTCGAGGCTTTTGACTGCTTAGCCAAGCTAGCCTTGGCCGGTACACTCTACTCCTCTCTTTAGACACACGGGAGGTAGCACTTATTTCTGCATTTTGCTTTCAGCCCGACCGTGAGGTCGTAGTTGTGCATAGAGGGACCTCCGCGGCACTGCGCCAAGGACACGACCTCGTGCCAGCACTAGCCTCCTACGGGTGGGTGTGGTTTGTGCGTTTAGGCGTGGTTTGCATGGTTTGCTTGAGTGAGTTTGAGTGATTTTTAACAAATGTATCGCTTCCGCTTGTATTAGCCTCACATCTCTTAGATTTGTGTAGTAGGTTTTGCTTGGGTTTGGGTATAGCCTCTCTTGTATTCCGCTACCTATCCGGGATTTTGTAAGTCGGGGTCCTGTCCGACTGGGTAGTGTCTTTGTTTTAATTTGTCTAGGAAGTCTTCTGGTTGGTCCAAGGTGATCGTGGGGGTAGGCACGGCCGTTGGTTTCAGACTTAGGTCGGCCACGGGCAAGACCCTACCAATTTGGTATCAGAGCCTCCTTGGAGCAGCAGCAAGCAAGTACAGTATCGGCATTTTGGATTTTATACAGGGCAGAATACAGCTGGAATTCTTGTCAGTGTCAGAGTCAGTGGTTTTCAACTAGTCGTGTGATTCTTTTAGACGTTTGGATTTCTGAATTTTTTTGGACTTAACCATCGCAATGGTTAAGAAGAAGCAAGTCGTGCCCGAGGCACCAGATGTTGAGGCGGAGACCTCAGCCAATGAGGAACAGCCATCTACTGAGATGGAGGTATACGCGGTGGAAAGAATGGTTCACATCGAAAATGAGGTTTTGAAAATCCGCCACGAGATGAGCGACTACAAGAAACAACTTTCTAAGCTCAACGAGTTAGATGAGATCAAGGACATGATGAGAGTCATGACGGCCAATCAAGAGGCCCTTAGGAGAAACAACCCGGATCCCCCACAGCCCCACGTTGATAAGGGCAAGGGCATACTCAATGGACCGCCCAACGTTGGTCCTAATCCCTTCCATTCGCAAGCCGGCCCTAGTAGACCACCACCCGGGGGGAATAACAGCAATAATGGAGGTTTCCAAGCACAGCCCACCAACCTCAACAACTATCACGGTGGGCATCATAACTCCTCGCCTGAGTGGGAGAACCGAGAGCCTTATGGACCCCAATCCAGCCAGTATAGGTCCAGATTTGGAGGCACACAGTGGGAGAATATTAATTCAGATCGTAGATGGGGTGATAGAGGAGACCGTGAACCACCTTCTTGGGAGCCGTATAGAGAGCGTCAGGCAGCGCCAAGAAACCAACCGAGGATTCCTATGGTTCGCATTGACTTCCCTAGATTCAATGGCAAGGAACCCTTAGATTGGATTTTTCAAGTGGAGGAGTACTTCACATGTCAGATGATTCCTGATGAGGAATGGCTTCAAACGTCCATTCTACACTTCGATGGCGAAGCTAGGAGATGGTATCGTTGGCTCAAGCTCAAGGAGCCAGTCAATACGTGGGGAGAGTTCAAAGAAGCTCTCATGCTCAGATTTGGTGAGTCTTCCTATGTAGATTACGACATCGAGTTGCGTACCATTCGCAGGTGATTTGGGCGATCGCTCCCGGGTAAAAGGGGCTAACGCGAAAATCACCTAGTCTACCATAAATGTTCCAGACCATTCGTGAATCCACTTGTGTACCTGATCCGGTCCCAAAGGACACCGCAGGCGCTGTCGGGGAACAGCGAGCACTGCAGGCCGAGGGCCAGGCAGGGAAGGACACGTTGCATAGCACCTGCCAAACAAAGGCCTTGACAGCAGTCGGAGGCCGAGAAGAAGGCAGTCGCACCGCGTGGACTACAAATGGCCCAGGCAAAACCGGACGCAGGAGAAGCTGAAAAGACAGCTACGGAAGCACGCGGAACCAAGAAAAAATGGCCGCTCGCAGTGAAGAAAGGGCACACGAGGGACGGCAGCAAGGTCGAAGGGTGTCAAGTCCGTCGATCCGAGCTGGTGGTTAACCTATA
>NW_022205063.1:0-36069 GCF_008831285.2 Nymphaea colorata
CCAACCCCAACCCAACCCCAACCCCAACCCCAACCCCAACCCAACCCCAACCCCAACCCCAACCCCAACCCCAACCCCAACCCCAACCCCAACCCCAACCCCAATGAGTTATCCTTTGCATGATAATTTGATACTTAGTGATGTTCATGATTATCAAACCGAAGATAAAAAATCACTTTCCTCTTAAGTTTCTAATTTAAAAGTTTTTCATATTGATCTGAAGCTCCATTTCTAAATTTTTCTTCACTAGTTCTTCAAGCGTCTATTGCTGGCTTTTGATCTTTCTGTTTAATTATTCAACCTCATCCATGTTTGTCTAGAACCTTTCGTTCTGCATTTCGATGTATTCTTGCATTTCTTCGATCTTTCTCTACATGGCTGTCAAGATCATATGCATCTACTCCAGTTGGGACTATAGTTCCTATATTCTTTGCTGTTTTTCGTTGGATTCGCGAATAATATCACCCATGAACATTTCTTTTTCTTTATTTTGGTTTGAAAGCATGCTGAGATCGTTTCTCAATCTTTATGATGATTATGCTTTTATTTATACATGGCTATTTCTTTCTTATGTCTTTCAGCTTCTGCAAGCATATCTGCCTCTTTGGTGGTGATGAATTCCTTAGCTTTTGCTATGAAGGCATCCCTTTCTCTTATTGCTTGGTCTTTCTACCTGTTCTATTCCTATATCTTGACAACATATTCTCTAACTTTTTATATGAAGTCGGCTTTTGTCATTACTTCTTTCTCTTTTTATGCGTAGTCTTTTTCAAGATTGAGGTATATTTATTCGTGATGCTTGATTTTTACTTTTAGCTCGCTTATCTGGATCTTCAGAGATTAGATTTATTGTGATGCATAGTTATTATTCTTGGTAGATTAGTCTTATATTTTCTTTGAAAGTTATTGATTTTTCTTGATGAGTTAATTTATTTGATTTGCGTGATTTTCTTAGAGTTATCTTCTTTCTGTCATCAAATGGTGCATCTATTGCTATATTTCTCTGATTTGGGACTGGAATTAGCTTTATTGGTTCTTGTAACTTTCAATAAAATGGTTTTTCATTGATTAAAATTCATCCTTGGCGCTGATTAGCTTTTTAGTCAGTTATTCTCTCAAATTTCTTTACTTTTATAATGCAGCATTCTTTTAATTATTCTATTTTTCGAGCTATGCCCTTTGTTTTCCTAGATCTTGGTTGACTCTCTTCAGTTACTCCATAATCGGTAAGTTCTTGTTCACATTCATATATTGGATTTTCACATTTTCCAGTTGGTTCTAGTTGTTTATCAATTAGGATTGCATTCTGAAGAGCTAATTTTTAGTCTATTCATTCTCACGTTGAAGCTTATCGAATTTTGGTTTCATTTATTAGAATTCCTTTCTTTTTGCTTCGTATTTTTGAGTGCAATCGGAAAGCTCATCTCTAAGTTTGTTGAAATTAAAGGCCAATTCTCTATTTTAATCTTTAGCCTTCCCGTAAAGTATTTATTTTTCCTTCACATCATCTCTAAGCTTTCTATAATCTTCTCTCAACTTATTCATCTGGGCATTATAATCCTCTTTTTCCCGCTTCAGCTGGTCACACTGATTTAGAGCTGCATTGAGTTGATTAAGGAGAACGATTTTTTTATCATCGACTCCATTGTTCCGCTCAGATTATCTGGCCCTTATCTGTGACATAAGACGCTCATTTTCTCTTTTTTGGTTGCTTAGTTCCTACCTTAGCTCATTCACCTCATCCAAAAGAGCACGATTTTGCATCTATCTTTGAGGATTTCCCACAGGTCCAAAGCTAAATCCCAAAGGCTTGTCATTTTTGGTGAATTAGTTTTCCTCAGGACGATGGTTCTCTACCTTTACGTAGTCTACTCTTTGCAAAGGGGACTCTAATTTCTCTTACTGCTATGTTTGGCGTATAAGAGGCATGATTTACTTCGTTCTTGAGTTTTTCTGTTTTTTTCCTATGTGTTCACGGGCGGTCTGAAGGTCATATCTATTTGCGATCGATTAAAGAGGCTCTGGCTTGCACCCTGAAAGGAAATATCATTCTGCGATTATTAGTTTCCCCCTCTCGTAAAAATTTAGATGAAAGAGTAAACAAAATTCTTGAATTCGGAGGTGATTTTTCTAATTTAAGCTAGAATCTTTTTGAGACTGCTGCTTTTTTATTGTCTGGAATGAGTATCTGCGTGAGATCGAGACTCTAAATGATGCCGCCCTGCTTGCAGGAGTTGCTAGTTATTGCAGGATACAGCAGCACGAGAATCGTGGTGGTGAAGGGTATTGGTCTTCCCGCTTCAAACTTGCATTTGACGCTGGTCTTGAGTCCTTCGTTGAGGTCGATATATTGCACTCTTTCATTAACTCTGTAATGCTTGCTCATCGCTTTGTGTTTGGACCGTTTCCACCAGATCTGGACGCTGCATGCCGAATCGATCTCGAGGTAGAGCCGATGGAGGTTGAGTTCAAACTCGTAGTATAGACTTTCCATCCGGTATTGATGGGTATTTAAATGATATAATAATAGGGGGCTTCAGCTTATAATCAATAGTTTAAAGAAACTCACAGATGAGTTGGTACAATACATACTCAGACTCCACTAAAAAATTGTAAGCCCTTGTCGAAAGCCAGCCAACGCTTCAGCAACTTTTGGAGTACCCTTAGTTTTTGGACCTCTTGAAGGCCTACCAGCCAAAATTGCTCGAATACATCACAAGTTCCTTGTAGATCCCCAGGGACATAATAAGATACATCACGTAACCTCCGCTTGAGTCCGATAGTGAGAGTAGAAAATTTAAATTGCCCTTGCTTACGATGCTGATGATCTAAACCAATACCACATGCGTTATCAATTCTTTCTTCAAGATTGATCCTAACACCCAAAGGACATTTTTCGTGAATTCTTTCTTTGAGTTCTTGAGTAAGGACCAGTAGCTTTTGCCCCTACTCTGCGGGTATTTTTCTCAATTCAACCTCATTCTTTGGAACAATAGATATAAGTAAACGATCGATCTTATCTACGAAGCCCAACAGCCTCTCTTCTTGCTCGCGAAGCATAGCTACTCGAAAGCTGTCATCAACACGCTGCTACTTTACCTTAATCTAGACCTCACAAGGAATAGCAATTCACCTATTGAAAGAGTGAACATGAAATTGCAAGTTATTAGACAACTTTACGACCAACTTCGAGAGTCTTTTGAAAAGTATAAGAAGGAAAAAATTGAAGGAAAGTATGATACGATTATTGAAAATATTGGAGAAGTGCTGATCGAGATAATTGAGAAGTATTATTTGATATCCGATGGTAAAGCCATGCTATAGATCATCACAAGTCAGGAAAACGTATCACTAGTTGTTGAAATTTTCATGTCGGGAGGGTCATAGCCATGGCTGCTTCTAATATCGTCGGATGGCTGATGAGATATTATTGTCTTTCTTCGTTTAATACTGAAGATCCGCAAAATTTGGAGCTGAATAAGAGAAACCAGTAAAGATTATAGACACAGCCATTCCCAAAGATTGTGATTGAGTTACTGCCGAGGATCGCATAGATCTTGAACAGTTCAGCTCCTTTTACTCTCTACCATTCTAAATTGCTCTAGATCTTCAATATGTCTCTCGAACTCTCCTCCAGGAAGATAGTGGAAGTCGTAAAAAAATCAAAATACATATAGATCATAATATCCCTGCTTTTTAAGTTCCCACAACTGTCCATGTCCACAAAATGGTATAAAAACTTTTTTACCTCATCTTCAACTCTGACAAAAGTGTATTCTAATAATACAGAAAGTACCTCTTTTGCCAGGCCAATCTTATTGAGATTACAATCGGCAATTACATCGGGAAGATAACAGATCTGAACCAGTTTAGACTCACGATTAGCAGTTTCACGAGGGTTATTTTGCCTATCTCATGCGGATCATCAAGATATACTCCAAGATCCAGACCAACGATGACGAAATCAACAAGTCCATCATGTAACGATCAGCCATTTGGGAACAATTTTCATCATTCATACTCCAGCCTTTCGAAGCTTTGTGCTTTAAGGATCTCGGAAGCTATGACAACGTCCCTGAGAGGACTCCTGTCTAATATACCATCAAATGCATCACCGGAGGATTGAGCAACAACCAGCAAGTGAGTAAAAAGGTTCTGGAAGAGATCAACCAAGAAGAATCCATGCAAAAATTTAAAACCCAACAACCTGATAAGCCTCAGGAAGAGTCAAAGAGTGGAGGACTGAGTGAGGATGCTCTTTTCAACGTTCAGGAATTCAACGGACCTCAGAAATAATAGAAACGGATTGATTTCTAATCTGACATATCGATGCCTCGTAACGTGACTCCCGATAGTTTTGAGCATCAACTGGCTCCAAACCCATCAATTCATGTGCAAATCCCTGCACCTAAAGTGGTCATTTCGCATATCAATCCTCCCGAAACACCTCCTCTCGAAGAACCGAAGAAATTGCCTTAGCCTGAACCTAACAATAAAAAATATGAGTAGTTCTTGAATTCAAAAAAACAGTAAGTGGATAAGGAATTGAAAATGCAGAGGACAAACTCAAGCTAAAAGAGTTAAGTGCAAACAAATCACGAGTTACAAGTCCTTCGCCGAAGAAGAAGAGGTGGGATGATAGTGGTAGCCAGAGGAAGAGAAGGTGGCTCCACCAAATTGGTTCCTGCTGCAAAGCCAGCTGAAGTTGATGCTAAAAAGCAAAAGATCAGCTTAACCACTCCCAATATGAGGCCTCCAATGATACCGCACGCTAAGGCTCCAGCTCAGTCCAACAATTCAAGCATTTCTTCAAAAATGAAAGCAAAAGCGAGCCAAAGAAAGTTGAAGCTGCCAAGGACATATCTCCAAGGCTTGGTTAGAACCTTTCCAAATAAGATGTGGTCACTTCTTCTGTAAATTCCCTCCCAGAGATAAAAATCAGTGAGATCATTCAAAAGAATAAGAGCCAAAGGTATTAAGTGACCAAAGATCCACATCGACCGGCCAACTAGCAAGTAGTCAGCTCGTATATCGGAACATCTCGAAGAATCGAGAAAGTTGAGCAAGAGTGCCATCAATTTGAGTGACCTTAAGAATGTTCAGTTTAGGAGGGAACGCGTTTTAAAACCTGAAAAATCGGAGTATAGGAAGATAGAAGAAAAAGATAGAATTCTGCTGGACTTTTTAGGCGTCAAGTATTGATATTGCCATGAATATGATGCAAGCATTTGCTTTTCTTTAAGAATTATGCTATTTATCTGATATTGATGGAAAAAATAAAAGTTATCTGAATTGTCTCTTGATTATTTGCCCCAACCATGAGTAAGATATCACTTAATGAGTAAAAGCTGATCATTTTTTTGTTAAAATTACTTGGTTTCCCTTATTAATAACATTTCTCGAAGCAAGTTCTTTGTTTTCAGGTTTAAAAAACAAAAATGGATATTTATGTCCCTGCCCCAAATAAAAGTCAATAAGTTGGTTGATAATTATTGTCCTCATCGTGACGAGCTGGCATTATAATCCTTATTATTTATCTCTCAATGCGAAATTAAACACCTAAGCTTTTAACTCCTTCCTATGAGTACTAACACTAGACCATGTAATCATCCAAGCTTTCCCGCGCCTCTATGACCTCCGAGCAAAGAAAAATGTATGAGTCCGGCATGTTCTTTCCCGAAAAGGTGATATACACTGCCAAAATCGATGTCAAATCAAACAACGAGAAATGGGAAGAGAATTACCCAATTAAATTGACTTCACAGGCCTTTGGATTCATACCCATCAGCACCATCACCAAGATAAATACTACCGGAACAATTAGTCGGATAAACTCATCTTAAAAATTATTGCTGCCAACCAATAATAAACATTTTTCCACGTCCAAAAACTAGACGTCCAGAAGATCTTCAGCATGATCGCATGGGGGAAACTGGCCACCATGAATATTTTTTCGGATATGGATGAGGCGTGTGAGGGTGAAATCAAAGGAAACATATACAAAAAAAGTTACCTCTTTGGAACTTGGTAAATGAAATACTTACCATCTCCAAAGAGAGGGGATTAGAAATGGCAAAACATTCTTAGGGCTCGTCCTCGCAACAGGTCGCCAGCACCAATGAGATTTGGACCAGATTCTAGATGATCAAAGATGAAACTTACTTAGTCATCAAACTGTGGAGGGGGATCGTCAAAGAAGAATATGCAGTCCCTGCAGAAAATGCTGTTAAATGGATTCAAGCCTTCTGCACCTTGCTGACGGAAAAGAAATGATTTTTTGAATAATTTTGAGTACGAAAAACATATAAGATCATAACGGTAGCTCAATTGTTCGAGGAAAGACTGAGACTCAATGATTCCTATGATGAAGAATGAATATGATGTCTTTTTTTGATGATGTGATGAGGGTGGTTAAGCTTATGCAAGCTTCTCAATTTTAGATTCTATTTTCTTGCTTTTTTTAGTTGTTCTTTGAGTTAATTGTTGCTTTACTTCATTGCAACATAGAATTTGCTGAAATTTAGTTTTTCTATTTAATATCATTCTCATATTCTGTGATCTTTCTATTAAGTGTTCTGGTATGAACTTCTAACCTTTTTATATGTCCTTGTTTTTCATTATTTTCTTCTTTTATTTTTTGTAATTACGTTTCTAGATTTACTTCATTTTCGCTTTTCGACTCTTAGATCTTCATCTTGAGTTATTCTATTTGTTTCATGAGTGAAATTTAGCGAAAGGACATGAGTTATTTCAACTATTTTGGAAGTCTTTTTTTGTAGATTTCCTATATTTGCTTCTCTATCATCAGTTTGTCGTATTTGATAGATTTTATCTATCGGTTGAAGGCTGCTTCGTTCTTTTTCAGTTGCTTTATCTCAGCATTTTTCTCCTGTAGCTATGCCTTCAGTAGCTTGATTTCTTCTTTGAGCTTATTGATCTAATTTTGATGCTATTTTTCTTTTTTTATATTAGATTTCATATAATCTTCCTCCTTCTACTGATATCCCGCTTCAATCTCATCACCTCATCCTCGAGCAACATCAACTCGCTGGTCTTCAGCTATAATTATTATCTCAAAAGGTCGGGACACTCCTTCTTGGAGGCCAAGTGGTGCAGGGATATGATCTAAGTTTCATATCTGGACTTAAGGTAGGTGCTCTAAGTGGCTCGATCTGAGCTTGCAGGAGTATAGGAATTTTTGTTCTTGGTGGGAGTGTGGGTTATTCTGAGGAATAAATCTTCAGGTTTTACGATATTATTTGTGCTTTTTCCTATCTTTAGTTGCTATTTTGATGCGCTTTGATTCTCATTGTTGTTTGGCTCTCCCGGCCTCCCCTGTCTTAGATTTCTGTTATGCTCATTAGATGTATTTTTCTTGCGGGTGAAGCGCTTGGAGACGGTAGATTCCGCAAAGGATTCATCGATTGCGGAGTCGATGGCTGTTGTCAGGTTGAGGATACTCGACGAAGACTATTTTTTCCTGAGGTTGATCAGCATCAAGTTAATTATAACAATAAAACCAGAAAAGCTGCATATTATTATCACATGTATTGATTAGCGAAGGGGAGAATTGAGATTAAATAGGCCAGATTATCAGGTCAGATTATGGTTGAAAAAGAAAGTTTCAATTAAGCCCTGACTTTTATGATTTTATTTATTTCAGATGATCAGTGTAAACAGGATGGGCATTCGGCCCTTGACCCATGCCCCCAACGGTTTAATCCAGATCCGAACAATCTATACCAAGATCCCCTAAACTCCCTAAATATTCAAGACGCCAGCTTAGCTTCAGGCCATTTTCACAGCAGCGAAGGAGATCACAATGAACGAAACGATCACATTCAAGTACAACATAGTCAAGTTGATCAGATGGATGGTCGAAGATATCAGCGAGCTCCAATCTTCCATCTTCTAGCTGGAGCCTTCCGAGCTGAATGTTGCATTGACTTTGATCAAAATGATGGAGATGAACCAGCTCATCAAGGCCATGAGCGCACAAGAGATCAAATTGCTCGATAATGCTGGGGAGATATTTGAGAATATGCTGGATGAGTCCACCCACCAATGCGAGAGCTTCAGCAAAAGGATAAAAGAGAATAAATGCATACTTATTTCTTAAAATTGCAAGAAGAGTAGAGACAATCTTCTCCTGAAACGCAACTAGATCATAGCCAATCCCACCATACTCGTCTCTAACTTCCTTTAGTTGGAGCTAAATTGTGCCTTTGGGAACATTTTGCTAAATTTGCGCCGGTTGATAAGGATGGTAAGGATAGATAAACAGGAAAGATGCACGCCTTATCTTAGGGCTCTAAAGCTATTATAGCTAAAACTGTATTACCTCTCAATTGCCCCCATTCCCAAGACTGAAGGCTACGTTCGCAGGATTAACGACGACATTTTTAATGCTGACCGGAAGACTACCTACATTTACCTCCTCCATGACGAAAAAGGGATATACAAGTTATACAAATACTTTTAGGAGGCGCCGATTGACCAACTCGACAGAGATATGGTGCTAATGAGTGAATCCTATCAGCGGTAAATCCACAGAAGCAGCATTATTCCATGATTAGAGGATTATGTTATTTTTGATTGGATTCTATGATGATGGCTGTGGTGATTTATATACAAAATCATTCACTTTTATCACTTATTGTCATGTTTTGGAGGCTATTCAGGACCAACATAAAACGAGGTAAGGGGTTGGTAGGGTTTTCTCTTTCGGAGCATCCTATCATTCTCTTTCTGTTCCCGCAATCGAAGCTGATGGTTGTTTTGGCCTGTATTCGAATTGTAGAAGTAAGTTAATTCCCTCACGTATGCCACTTTTTCATGAGCTTGCTAGAGATGGGCAGACATATGGCTACATCATTGGCAGCTTTGAGGTATTACCCTTATTGTCCTTCAGATCCTCTTATTTTATGTTCAAAAAGAGTTGAGTATAGAAGGCTCGGAGGTGGCTAGTGACAAAGGGATACTTCCGATAACTGTTATTGGCAATGACTTTTGCAGGGAAGGGCCGAGAGTAGCCCACGTTTCCTCTGATCGAGATGAAATTGCTATAAACAAACCAAGCTTTTTCTTTCTGGAAGACAGAGTTGTACAATTTGAGCACTTGCCTGCCGATGAGTTCATCGTCACCATCGATGATCAGAAAATTTAATGAGGTTTGCAAAACTACTTAGCGGCTCTCTGCAAATTGGGCATGGCTCTCATTTGTTCCTTGTTCTTAATGAGAGTGAACCTCTCGGGCGGGATTTTGGTTTGGTTCTTCATGATGGCTGCGATCTGGTCTCCGGTGCCATCGGTGGAGGCGTCGTCTATGAAGATTATATGGTAGTTTGTGTAGTCCTGCATGATGATGGTCCTGATGTTATTGATGTGGCGGTTATTTTAGACATTGTTGTGGCTTGGGACTACGATGCAGAAGGGAGTTCCTCATATTAGCTCACATGATATTTCTATTCATAGTAGTTGCGTTCATCCTCCGAAAGCGCAGTCTCTGTATAAATGTCCTCGTTTTTCATCTACAGCCACTTCTTTTGGGCAAGCAATTGCGCCCGACCGATACCAGCAACCGGATGAGAAGTCTCGAACATTCTATTCCTGGAATTGAGAGGCTTCACCTATCCTTATTTTAAATTTTTGGGTGCGATCTTTGAAAGGCGCTAAGTGATTGACATTTTGTTGCTGGTTCGGGTGGAGTTCTCTTTCGCCTTTGTAAGACAATCTCGGGTGCTAGTTGCGGGTCAGGTTCCTTCATTTATTTATTCTTATGACTCATGATGTCCTTGAGTTCCTTCTCCTGCAGCCACAGTTTGACCAATCTTTAATTATCGTCATAGGTGCGGTAGGCGGTCCTGATCTGCATCATGATGACGAGGACAAGAAACGAGGCCGTGAGGATGAAGTAAAAAATGCGGTTGTCTTTGAGGTGGACCAGGAGTTTTAGGACTGATCCTGGAAGGTGGGCTACTATGGCGGGGAGGGGCGTTCTGAAGGGAGGATTCGGTTTGGAGGGAGGAGCTCTATTCATGGAATTCATCGGTGAGGTCCATGAGAAAGCTATTGTTATGTGTTTAATAGTATGATATTATGAGGTTATTATCAATAATCGGATAGATGGAAATAAAAATGGCATCCGAACTATTTTGGCTGGATATTGTTTTTCTTTCTCCCCTCCTGCTTTCTTCCTTTTTCGTCAAAGGACATTAATTGCACCATTTAATTGATTAAAAATTGTCTATCATTTTCTATAGGATGATAGCAGTATGCATTTACCGTAATTTAATTCAAAAAATGAACCAAGTAACACGCTCCAAATCGAGGAAGAGAGAGTTGGGCAACAATCCAACAATTTCATTTTTTCATGTATAAATTTTCAATAAGATAATCAATCAATCATTCTGGAAGGCTTCATTGCTTTGCAGAGCCTCCTTATAGCAGAATGCTATCGAAAAATTGTTCCTGCAGCGATGGGTCGCTTTTGAAATTTCCTTTAAAGACTGAACTTTGCGGAGTGTATTTTTCAATTTCCCAGCAACATCCCTGAGAAATCCGAACGACCACTCCCACATTTTAAGTCCCCAGAGCTTCCGCTACCTATTTGGCTATGAGGCTGGCTATTTCCTCCTGCTTCAACATTCTTTTAGTGCACCACGATGCCAATTCCTGTAAGAAAGATCTTACATCGACCGTATGGTTAGCAAGATCAACAATAGCGATGTAAGCAATTCCGGTGCTTTTTTGGAGATGCTACGCGCATAAGGTTTCGATTGATGCCCTAACCACAGTCATTCTTTCCTCGTTATTGCAGGGATGCGCGTTCCCATTTTCCAAGGAAATAAGTTTTGGACGTTGGCTAAATCTCCCTGAAAGTAGTTCCAAAAAAGCTTGAGCAAGCTTCAGTGGGGCTTCTCTCTTGGCGTTATCACTTTCTCGATCAATTAGGAGTGAATCTAGGACCTTTTGGCAGGCATCAACTAACTCTTATTTCAACTGTTCTTTCTGCGAGGGTGAAATATATTCGCTGATATTGCCATTTCCGCAGAAACGTTTACCCTAGCTGATCATTTTCTCTCTGATGGTTTGGTTGGTTGGTTTTTCCATTCGATTTCAAATGAGAATATAATTATAATCGGGGGCAAATAGCCTTGCGATTTGAAATCACACAATTGTTTTTAATTCTTCTAAAGCTGATTTTTTCTCACGATTTGTTTTTCTCATATTTCAATGATCTTTAGAACGTTTTATCTTTCGATGATGACGTATTTCTGGATCAAAAATAAAATAACGATATTTAAATATTTGGGAAAATTTCCAGCCTTATAAGCGCAAAAAATGGTTACTTTCTCGCTCAAGGAGAGAAAACAAGCACAATTGCTTACACAATTAAAAGACTTTCAGTAAAATAAAATATATGTTCGCCTCTTTACTATATTTACATCAAAAAGGGAATATATGCTAGAAACCAATCGTTAAATCACCAAAAATGGATAGCCAATATTACGTATGCCTTAGATGATCACTTGGAAGCCCAATCCTGCTGCAATTTAATATTATCGAAAAATTCCTTTTTAGTCCCCGCATCGTTCTTGAAAGTCCCCTTCAAACCTTAGTCTGGGTCAATGAGCTATGAGCCATTATCCCCCTATTCTCGCAACATCCATGGGTAGCCTGCACGTAAACTCCCAAATTCTCAGCGCCTGTTGCAGTCTCTATCTCTCTTACTATGTCCTTGGTGAGTTACTCCTGTAACGTCCCCCTTCTGGCGCACCACTGGGCGATGCGAGAGTACTTACTGAGGCCGATTAACTTTTCAGAAGCGATGAGCCCGATATATGCAACTCCGGATACAGGCTGGTGGTGATGGCTGCACACGCTCCTAATCTCGGACCTAACCACCAGCATATCCTCGTAGCGATCTTGTGAACCGTTGGGGAAGGAGGTAACTTCTGGCCTGGGTCATAGCGGCCGGCCATGAGCTCGTTAAAGTACATTTCGGCTAACCTCTGTGCGGTCTAGCAGCTGTTGGGATCGGTAACGCGATCGATGAGGAGGGTGTCGAGGACTTTCTCAAAGGCCTGGGTGGTTTCTTTGATGAGTTTGAGCTTGTCTTCGGGGGTAATATACTCGCTAATGTTGTCACCCGCCCAGAAACGCTTCCCCTACCGCTTCATCTTCTCCCGGATAGTTTAGGAAACAGATATGTCCATGGGTTTTTTTAATTATTATTAAAACCGGATCAGGGATGATAAACATATTTTTCTTTAAGGAAAGAAGCCCGAATAACATTGTGATTGTCTTTTCTTTTGAGGAAGGTAAAGTTGATACTATTTTTAAACGTTGTCTAACTGGACATTCATTTAAACTGTAGCATCCATTTTCTTGAAGGATTTACTCTGCCCTATCTTTTCGATGGACAGATGATATCAAAGCTGATATTATGATGGTCTTGTTGTTGTGGTTTGCCTCCTTATATAAATAAATGAAAAATTAATAATCGCAGACCAGCGATGACTCCCAGCCCCTCCTGCCCCGTTCCTCCCTCTTCCCCGCCTTCGTCATCAAGCCCTGGCAGTTCTACGCCAAGCGTCGAGGCAAGCACGCCGAGGGCTCCTCATACTAAAAATAGCTTGCCCCCCTCGCCACCATGCGCACTCTCGACTAATTTTTCTCCTACTACTCCGCCATGAAACTGCCCTCAGAGTTCGACGTCGACGTGAAGGTCATGCTCTTCGAGGAGAAATGCGCGCCCAGGTGGGAGGAGTGGCTCGAAAGCGGCTGTCTCATCATCCAGTTCAAAGACACCAAGGAGAGCAACGAATCGGAGGCACTGGACCAAATATGGGAGTACCTGCTGTTCGGCCTGGTGGGAAACCAGCTGGACAGGGATATCATCGGGATCTGTCTCAGCAAGCACGAGAAGCAGACCCTGGTGGAGGTGTGGCTGAGGAGGAAGGACAAGCGGGTGCTCATCGGCAAGCGGATCGAGGAGCTGATCGAGAGGGATTTGCACTTCGTGTGCACCAAGCTGAAGAAGCCGATTCGGGTGGTATACAAGGATCACAAGGTGAGCATGGAGGTATTTATTTGCGTATGTAGAACAACTCCACCATGAAGGGCTCCATGAAGTTGGCATCCATCCACTCGGTACGCAGCAACTCCCATCAATGATCTTTCAACTTACTAATCTTTAAACGAACCTCCTTCCCTGAATATACCAATCTCTCCCTATTCCTCCCTCTCCCTTCTCTCATTTATTCGTAAGGGGTTGCAGTGTATCTAGAGCATATTATTTATGAAAAATTAATTCTTGTAATTTTGAATTTTTCTCACAGTTCCTGTTTTTTTTAAATTTTATTGGTCCTCACGAATCTCCACAAATAAATATACTGCATTGAAATCAGAGGGCGTTTTGGGCAAGTTCCTCCCTTAGTGATTCACGGGAGTTCCCTTCTGCATGGCCGTGGGAGTCCTCTGTTGAATTTTCCTTCTCCTCGTTGCGCTGGTGCTTCAGCTTCAGGTGCAGCTTCAGAGCGATATCCGACGCGTAGAACTTCTCGCATTTGCAGCACTGGATAGGATGGGGAGTACCTTGAAGTCCTTGGTGATTTCTCGATCGCATCTGCGGTGCTTTTTGTGTCTGGCTGATATCTGAGTCCTGAGGTCGCCAATCTCCTCCTGGAGTCTGATGACCTCCTCCATTGCTGCTGATACTGGATGTACTGCAGCAACGCCAGGCGGTAGTACTCAACAGATGACATTGGAAGTATTTTAAAATTTTAAAAATTTATTGCTTAACTTATATTATTAGGACGCATTACCCACCCCAAAGCCAGGATGATAAAATAGGGTGGCAGAGGGATTGGGAAGAGAGCCAGGATGGGGTTTCGGTATGGATGGGAGTATGGTTATTATAGTTTAAAAATAATGATAGAGGTAATTTGGGTAGCATTGGCAGTGATTGCTATCTGTGGATGGCGATTGCGATGCGAGTGGACTGGAACAAGAGAAGAGAGCAAGGGTACTACGAGATAACCATATTTTTGGGCTCAGGGGGCATACAGGCTAGCTATGCCAGATGCTCCACAATTTCCGCATGGACAAGGTGGCAAGGCTAAACGTCCTAATCTCATCCTCAGACAAGATGAGCGAAAACTTCTTCAAAGGGTATATAAAGAAAGACCACGCGGATCACTAGTCTTAGATCCTCAACAAGACGCATATCTACTCCGTTGCAAGAACAAATGAAGTAAAGCAATCCTACTTCACTGCTATCTTCCCCATCATCAAGTCCTTGATCCGGTCTTTCATGCTCATCGTCAGCAAGTTGGTCAATAGCACTCATTTCATCTCCAACGGGCCAGGTACCAGCGTCCCCCTATTCTATATCTTCTACCTGCTCAGACTGGCCAAGCTGTCAAGGGCCAAGCTCATATTCATTGAGAGCTGGTGCAGAGTGAATGAGCTTTCCCTCTCTGGCAAACTGGTCAAACCGATAGCCGATGAGTTCGTCGTGCACTGGCCTGAGCTGGCGCGAAGTACAAAAATGCAAGTACTACGAGAGGATGTTATGATGATACTGGGTATATGTATTCACACGATCACAGATAGTTAAAGTATATCATACGATTTCGCTTCTGAACTTGTCGTGGGCGGCCTTGTACCGATTGTAGAAATTGTTGTATATCTGGGTGACTGTCCTCTTGTCGTCGGGAGTGAGGGCGGCATAGGGCTATGCGAGGTAGGGAAAGGGATTATTGGTGTAGGGTTTGGTCCAGATATCTCCGAAGATGATGGAGAGGATGGCGTGTTTTTCGAGTTTGGTATTGTCTGGCTCTTTGTCCTTGAGTCCGCGGAAGTTGATGCTGGGATTGTCCGGCTGGAGGAAGTTGTAGGGGTGGGCGAAGCAATACCCCTTCACCTTTTGCCTAGCTTGTGGAGCAGTTGGTAGTTGATCGGCTGCAGGAAAGCGTAATGGCTACTCCAGAGCAGCTCTTTTGATCTGTGGTGGAACTCAATGTCAGTGATTTGCTTCTTTGGACTGTATTTCAGGGCCTCCATGAAGAGCACCTTTATCTAGTGAGGGAGAGATAGGAGGCCACGATTTCCCTCAATTAATACTCGTTTAAGCCTACGAAGTAAATGCGGTTGCCCAGGTTGTGTGCGGTTCGATGATATATAGATATTCAGCAGGAATAAGATATTCCTCCCTAAATCTCTCCACCCACGATCCAAATTCTAATTGTAGAATTCCTCAATTTGCTTGAGCATAGCCTGGATGGATTTTCCTTCCTTTTTTGCCCTTTCGACGAAGATGGGATCCGTCAGTGCAAAGACTCCCTGATCGAAGGCCAATTCTTCAGGATTGACAAAGTTGCTGGGGTTTTGTTTCTTGAGGATGTCAACAGGGTCGCTATTGCCCTTGTAGACATTCTTGTTCATGTATTCCAGACTGACTGCGCGCTTCATGCCCAGCAAATGGGAGGGATCGATGTTTAGAAGCACGTTGCGATTCTTTATCTCCTTGCTTTAGAAGAAATTCTGCACGGACTCACGAGTGGATGGCTGATGGGGCACGTGGATCTCCGAACCGAGGCTATTGCGGCCTGGATTTCGTTTGATTGTCAATTCTTTCTTGCTGGATGTGAGGAAGTTTTCAAAGGGGTTTTCTTTGGTGGAGAACGGAAGGCGGTTCTGATGGTGGGTCCAACTTTCATTGATTTGGTTTATATCTAAATTAAAATTGATAAAAAATAGGGTGAAAAGGGTGGAGGAATAAAGGGGGGAGGGGGATTGGGTTTGGTTGGTTTTTTATTAAGTCTATTTTTGAGGGAGTGGGAAAAGACTAAAAAGTTTATCTTGGACTGTCGATGAGGTATGCTTTATTATAAAATGCACCAAAAACCAAATAAAAAACCATCAGCTTCTGTAGATGCATCGATGGTGGGTGCTACCCTTCATCCATCCCACGATACAATATATTTTTTTCTTCCAGGGAGGAATCCTTTGCCCGGCATTGGTAATGTACGATCCACATGAAACTTGGATCTCTCCTTTGCGAGTGTTCCAGTTTCTTTTTTTGTGTTTTCTTAGTGAATCTTTGCTGTCTTGGTGGGTCTGTTCATTCGTTTTTTTCCCTCATTAGAAGGCGAGCATTAATTTGATTTAGAATTTATTAGAATAACGATTTTTATTGTGTGTTATTTTGATCTGTATATCGTCTGTTTACTTTCCATTCCTATATTTATTTTCTTTCACGTTCCTCCCACGCATCCGCAGATACGCCCCACCTCTGCTCGATGCCTGTACTATTTTCACATCTTTTTTTTATTGACTGCGACACTCCAAAAAAAATATTAGGCACATTGCTGCCAAAACTGAAAACTGACTCCAAAAGGTATCGCACGATTAATTTAGACAGTCCCGAAGGCGTGGGTGAGGGCGTTGAGGTCTGGGAGGCCAAACTTGGCGGTTTCTTGAAATGGACTGAGAATGATGGGGTGCATGGTGGGGAAGGGGTAGTTAAAAAATATTTGAAAGAAAGATCGGGATCCGTGTCGATGGAATCGGTCAGAGGGCGGCGAATATAAATAAAAATGAGAGCAGATCGAGATTATCATTTTTATTTAATTTGAATGCAGACCCACCCACCCACATCAACGCCGCAACTCTACGCCCCACGCCCTGCAGCCTAACAGCAGGGAAACACCTTACCCGTCCAAAGATAGGGAGAATTCTCAATGTTTCATAAAGTCTAGAGTTGGGAAAGGGCGAACACCCTTCCCTATGGCTATCGGAAACCATTAGTCAAATAGGCAAATAATAATATTTTATCACTCCACAACTGCTGGTCGGGACTACAGTTTCAGAATTCAAGAGGGCGGTAAGTTAGTTTACTATCTTAGGTTCTCAGGGCCTGGCTTTACGAAGAGGGAACGAAGCTGAACCTCGACAGGAGGACCCTAGCTACTGCCAATTCTCTAATTGATTTGTTTCTCGAGAAAGGAGGTGAGGTTGTTATAGAAGACTTCCAGATCTTGGGATATCCGCTCTGATTTTGGCCAGTAAGGTGACTCGAGGGAGGATAGGGTGCCGGTCAATGAAAGGATCTTCCCGAGGAGGCTTTTGAACGAGTTTCAGCTTAAGATTTGCAAGAGACTGAATTTCAGACTCAACCCGTTACCTACGTTCAAGTTCTGGACTAGTTGGTGTGTGCTTGGAATGTCTTCGCGGAAAGACACAGCGACCTGTGGAGTTACTAAAATGGCGGCAAGTAGACGAAGGCGAAAGATGGGAGGATGTTCAGTTGCATAGCATGTTCTAGCTCCTCGACGCTATCTTCTTGGGTAAGTTTGCATTAATTCAGTGGTCAAAAGTTATGCGTTCAATTTATACTAATTGGTCCTTTAAGTCTTCAGGGTCTTCTTGCTGAGGGACTACCAGGCCATTTCCGCCCTTCCGAAGTCGATCGAAGACGAGGTCATAATTAGTTTCTGGAACAACCCTGAAGACGTAGATTATTCCTACTCAGTAGCCTTTGATGGGGTCATCCTTCGACTCTATCTTCCGCCACTTCCTAAACTTCGTCGAATCTTCTTCCCCCTCTTCCGCAATGCCTTTGTAGCTTTCCCCGAACCGAGAGATCCAATCTTTCGTGGAATCTTTCCTGCGTGTGGGTTTCTAATCACCATTTTCCGCTAGATCATCCCTTCTCGTTCGGCCCAGTTGCAAAGCTACACCCCGTTGGCTTTGGCGGTGGCTCGCGCTTTTATGCCTATAAAAAAAATTACAGGAAGAGCAGCGGTGAGACTTTGGCCATTTGATAATAAATGCGATATCAAATTTCCCCACTAATTAATAGTTTTATTATAAATCCTAATGAAATCCTTCCTCTGCCTGCTCGCGCTGCTGCTCATCGCCAACTCCAAACTCCTCTACCTCACCGAACTCTTCAGACATGGCGCCAGGTACCCCGTCTCGGATGTCTATGATGGAAAAGACACCAAGCCTTACCATGGACGACTCACCTCCATCGGCATGAGGCAACAGTACCTGCTGGGATCGTACTTGAAGAGGGATTATATCGATCAGGGACAGCTCATCAATGGCACCCTCACGCCCAGAGAAGTGGAGATATTCACGGATAGCTCGGAGAGATGTTACGAATCGGCATATGGACATGCTGCAGGACTGTTTCAAATCAACCAGGGAGAACAAATACCCCCGGGAATAGCCAGCGAACTGTTAATGCCGCCCTTTGAACTCACCGCTTCGTCGTTGACAGCCGAGGATGAGGCACTCTTGCTCTAAGATTTCGCACTCACCAAGGGATATCAGCCTGTCCCCATCAAGCATGAAGAAGTCTTCTTCCCCTCCTGTCCCAACCAGGCTACCCTCATCGCCAAGAGATAGAGGCAATAGCTACCCAATCAGCCAGATTAGAAGCTTAGGAAGCATTTTTTCTGAAAAAATAAGAAAAATGTTCGGCCTCTCTATATAGCTGGGCAACATCGCTGGTCTAATCTAATTATACGACGTGGTTATTTGCGATTTAAACTTGGGAAGGTCAATGCCTCCCAATTCACCGAAAAGGATCTGCTCTAGATGAAATACATCCAAAACTACATGTTCGTGCTGCTCTACGCTGCCGACTGTCCAGAGTGGTAAGCACGCCCATCGCTGCAGCCATCATCGACAAGATGGAGAGAGTCATTGCCGGCAAGTACGACAATAAAAACTAACCGTTTACAGTGGTCACGATACCAACGTTGCCCCCATGCTGACGTTCATGAACTTGACCACTGCTGACTGCGTGAGGAGGAAGTACAGGAATGAGACTGTAGCTGGCAATTGCGCAGAGCCTGTTCCTTTGCCAGTAGCATACAATTCTAGCTCCACCAGCGAGACAGCGCATAGGGAAGTAATCAGAAATGGCTTCTAATTTCTTCGTGAAGATTAGGTACAATGGAGATTACTACCAGTTGTGTGAGTCCAAGGCTTATGAATGCGATTTCCAGGAATTTTCGGCAAGGGTGAAGCACCACTGGTCGACTATAAGAAGGAGTGCGGGTCTAAGTGATAGCCAACCATCATAAATAGCATCTATCTTACTCATAAAGAAGGACATTATTGTCTATATTTATCATTTAATTGCCTTTCAAAGTAAACAACATAAAAGATATATAATATGCAACGATCACAGCGTTCAGCCATAATCAAACACATCCTCTTCATACTGCTTGCCTTTTTGGTGGCTACTCAGGAGGTAGAGTCGCAGTACTTGAGAGCAGTTTGGGTGTATGTTGAGGATATCAACGATATCAACCAACTTTAGAAATTGTGTCTTCAGAACATAAAGCACTTCACCTTTGCATCCAAATACGAATACAGACTAATCACTGATTAAAACTGAAAAATACTTGAATCTTTCTGACACATTCAAGTAGATCCATAACTCCTCTCTCCTCGATGGCGAAACCCTGAGGCGAGGATTGATCCAGCTATCGATAATGAAACAGTACGGAGGGATTTGGATCGATCTGCCCTCCATGATGGTATAAACCTTCGAATGGATCGAAACATTAAAAAACCAAAAACATGTCAACCACCGCATCGATAATCCAGAGGCAATCATGTTCTATACTCCTGAGCTTTTCCAACCCACCTACAACGCACGTCTGGCAAGATAGAGATCTTGTAGTCTATCCCAAATACTAAACTTGGTTCATGATCGCAAAGGAGGAAAGCTAGTTCATCAGCGATTGGAAAAAAATGTATGTGGAAATAGCTACCAAGCCAATCAACGATCTCAAGAGCTTCTATGCTGAGAATAATTTAAACCCACAAGAATTTTGATCAATCCAAGGATTTTCTAGGGTGGACTGCAAGGGCAACCATAAGTATAAAACAGGCCAAGCTGGACAAACAATACGGCACAAGTTCTTCCCGAAAACTAGCCATAAGTTACTACAAAGTGACTGGAATAAACTCGTAGTAATCCGCCTACCTGCTGAGCGCATAAGCTCGAAGCCATACCCACCTCACTGCCAATATTTCGCAGAAGTTCCACTAGCTTCTCTGAAGCAAAATTTCACATACTTACTGAGGATGCCTTAGAAAGTAAAGGAGGAAATTGTTACTCTTGTCGATTAGAATATCCCTATGACGTAGCACCTGCATTCTTCGGTCCAACTGGTATGCGATGGCTCTCCTGTTCCCTACAGGCACATCGTTGGTGGTTCTGTCCTCGATACCTATCTGCTCAAGCTATCTCCTTCCGACAAGATCCCCACTTACTCCAGTGAGTTATCACTCACAATTGTTCAGTCACTTATGAATCAGTTCTTTATGAGTTTGCAGTTTGGTATATCTTGCCGATTCTGGGAGTGGCGCTGCATTTGTATATAGTGCGGAGGATGATCCTGATCTTCAAGCCGGAGTGGGGAGTGAGGAGGAGAAGAACAGCATGAAGAGTTTCATCTTATATTCAATCTGTATTTATCAATCCTTGCCTAGTTTTATAATTTCGGTGTATTTCCACACTCAAATGGCGGATCCCACCTTAAAATCCATTCCAATTCTATATTCTTTCCAGGAGGGATGGATGTTGATCATTGTTACGTATATAAAATAATCAATTGATTAATTATAATACAAAAGTTCCTATTGGAATTACAAGCAAAGGCCAATATGGTCCAATATGCTTTGGCTATCTCCAACCTTGGCCCATTTTGGTTAGATTTATCCACTTTTTGCATATTGTACAAATAACGCTGGAGAATCCTTCACAAAAATTAAAATACATCGAACTTCCAACTAAAATAGCTAAGCAGTTTTCTAGACCAGGATATATTTGCTCCATTAATGCCCCCATCGGTCCCCATATCTTCCTTTTTGGAATCCTCGCAAAGGAAGGCCATTTTCAGCGGATTTCTAATTGGCAAAATATGAAAATCACTTTTTTATACTCTATTCACTCCAGAAACTGGGTGAAGGCGGTCTGAGGCACCCAGTAGTAGAAGTTAATGCCAGAATTATTCTGGTATTGGTTGGCGTCCCAGTAGATGTAAGGTTTAAAGGCCGAGGAAGTGCTCGAGGACAAAAGATCGCTTTCGGATCGAACCCCACAGCAATTCTAACAGGTTCCCTGCCCCTTTCCTCCTCGGTTTGGATAGCCACTTCCTTAAATTCTTTATTCTCAGAGGGGTTCTTGGGGGTGGTTGGATGTGTGGCTTCCCATTCACTTTTAAAGCGTTCAAATTCTCGAGTATTGTCTATCTCCGTAAAGGGTTTTGTAGTGTTTTTTGAGTTTGGCGATAGTCTTATGTTTGATGATCATTTTTTGGTAGTGGCTTCTGCACTGGGCTGCAGTCCTTTCGGTGAGGTATTCAGAAAAGGTTCTAAAAATTTTGCAGACTCTAAGTTAGGTAAGAATGTACTTTCTTTTGTGCTGGGAGGCGAAGATATCCTGGTAGTAATTGACAAATAGAACGAATCTGAAGTTTTCATCCTCATTCCATCTTCCCTCATTGACCTCCTTATTCTAGGCCTGCGGGTTCTCCTCCTGGGAAAGGAGGGAAGATTCTTCGAGGACGGGGGAATTCTCTTCTTGCTTGACTGGCTCAAGGGGAGCGGGGGTGTGGGGAAGGCGTTGAGAGTTCTGTAGATGAATGGCATTGGTATAAATTAATTATTATACGTAATGATGAGAAAATGAATATACAGTGAAAAAGGCGGTGAGAAAAATGGTCTCTATGTCCCTGTTGAGAAGATCATAACGTGATTGTTATGTTGTTTTTAGACGAGTATTCCAACTGTCGCTTTCTGCCTTTTTTTTGGATTGATTTACTGGTACAGGCCTATACTATTTTTGGAAAAATTAATCTAAAACTTTTTCCAATGCCACAATGCTTGTTTTGACAAAGGGGATGAAGGAAAAGGCTGTATATGCGCTTAGATAATAAAGATGGCTAAAATAACAATCAAATATAACCTTTATTCTTTGGAATTCCACATGAATCCTCCGAAAATAAACAGTTTATATTCCGAGAAAGGTTTGCATAATCGTGAGAGATGGAAAATAACCTCATTTATTGTTATTTTGGCATGGAAATATGTTGGTAATGTTGGTGTTATGGTTCTTAGTGACTATTTTGGATAGTTTTAATTGGATTTTTTAAATATATTTTCCTATATTCGAAGAAAATACCTGACACTTGCCCTCACCTTCACATCAGTGAGCCTAGATAGCGAGGATTCATTAAAAAACTAACCCTTTTTGATAGATTTAACTATTTTTAATCAATATCCATCCATCAATCATTCACATGACCAACTGTCTCAGAGCCAGGTAATGCGCCTGCGTCGAGGAAGAACCTCCACCATTGTCTTTATTTGCTCCCAGGATCAAAACTATTGCCAAAATTACTCCTCCGATTCCCAGCAAAATTAGGCCGACCTTTGGATGGAAGATCAGCCAGGCAATAGCAGTCATCAAGATATATAGAGGAATCGAGATGAGGAAAGCTGCCAAGAAGATGGCGAAGCCGAGAATACCCGAGATGATGCCACCGACTAGAGGAATAAAGCCAAGCAGGTTGACAATAGGCGAAAAGAAGAGATAAATACCGAAGACCATGCAAACGAAGGAAAGAATCCTCATGACTCTTGTAAAGCATTCTGATTTTTACACTGCCTTATCGAAGATCTCATCCTTGGTCAAGGTCTCCTAGTGGACTTCCAAGAGAAGCTCGATGGGTTTCAGGAGTTCAGCGTAGCAAGCCGAAATGCAGCAGCAACAGCAATCAGGGACTGTGTTTGTTTGAGAAGTGGTTCCTTCGAATTAGGCGATGTTGAAGCTGCCAAAGGTTGGTCCTGCGGATCTGCCAACAAGGGAAAGTGGTCCTGTGGGGCAAAGAAGATACTGAACTCGCATGGTGCCTTCTCCTTGCCTTGGGGAACGTTGAACCGGGATTGAATCCGATATTCACAGCTGGATTATATCCTCCTGAGGGAGTAAAGTAGATGTATTGGCCATTGACGCTGGGAGCACGATCATTTCTTCTTGCATTTCCAAGATATTTTGGGCATGTTCGATGGTGGGTGAAAAGGGGACAACTTTGCTGCACTTGTCTGCTACTTCTTTGCTGACGTTATAGCCTCCCAGGTAGACCTGTTGGTTGTAGATGGTCTAGCCATTGATGAACCAGTTGGCGGGATTGTTGAATCTTTATCCTTCATTTTGGCTGTTTGATGAGACCCATTCGAGATCGTAATAATGGACTTGGCGGTCTCCTTATTTTCTTGTTTTTCTTCGCCACTCAAGCACCTCAACCACTCGAGTGATCTTGATCAGGTTTGGCCCATTAACTCCTGACAACTTATCCCGATGATTGCATTGGTCCTTGATTGTCCATTAGCGTATACCAATTTATTTTCTTTGCTTCTTGCTGAGGCCTCGCTGGTCACATCCACATCCTCGCATATGTCTCGTCCGAGTTGTAGCCTTCTGGAATCGATGGCAGCTCGTTTTTAATTGTACCAGATGCAAACAAAGGAGCAGAAGAAGAGGATGGGACCGAAGATGAAGCCGGCCCACCAATCTCCTGATGATGATCGGAAGTGTTACATTTTGGCGGACATAAGGTGGGACTAGTCTGAGGTGGAGAGGTGGTTGATGCGGTTGGAGGTGATGAGTTGGATGGTTGAGAGGATGAGAAGAAGGACAAGGGGTTTCATCTAAGATATTTCAAATTAAATCAGATAACTTACATGCTCATCAATAAGTTTTTATGAAGGTTTTGGAAACAGTTACGATAACCTCTTGGGAACTCAACCTCAATAGAAGAAACTAGTAGGTTCCTTGTGTCTATTAAGCATGTTTTTTCTTTTTTAATAATCATTTTGATCATTTATTGCACCATATAAATTTTATTGTGGGAAATTGGCTAAGTTTTCTCATAAGTAAAGCACAATTCTAGCTATTTTTTAATGTTTGATGAAAGTTTTATCATTTTTTATTGCAATTAAATGATTATCTTTTCTATTTTAAAAGAAAAAAATATGAATGTATTTGATGATTTTTCAAAACAAGTAGGCCTGATAATAATTTTAGGGGATAAAATTAGTAGAGTTTCATATCAGGATCATCTCAAAAAGGCCAAAAAAGGCAAATATCTATATATTTTATCTATTTTTATCTACCTTATCTTCCACTAAGTTGAAAAACGCCCAAATCGTATATCTATGTATTAAATCATTGATTGATGCATTTTGGCTACTTAAGCATTCCCTGATGTAATTCCTCTCTTCAAAAAGGCTCAAAAATAGTTATAAGATCCACATAGTTCACTATCTTTTTTACATTTCAAAAAGAAAATTTTATTCAGAGTTTTCCCAAAATAAAATAATACCAAACCCAAGAGAAGTCTTCTAAATCTAAAAAATAAGCATTTGGCAGTCTCATTAATTTTGGTTAGAATATTCTCTACGACAATCCTAAAGAAACAATCAAGTTATCAATTAAATAGAATGTAAAGATCTTTCTGCTTTATTAGTGAAAAATACCCAAAAAAATGATTTTTCAAAAATTTACTAATAGTGTTTGCATTCAATATACCAAAAAGTCAAGCTTATATTTTATCTTTATTAATTATATCAAAGAACTGTTATTTTCATGATCTTTCCAACTTCAGTAGCCATGAAGTGCCCAAGAAGGGCTGTACAGAAGCACTGAAGATGCTGGACTTATAATACCATTCAAATAGATGCCTGCCAGCCTGTTTTCAGTTAAACTTTTTGTTTTTGACGTTAGAAGCCAATTTAGGCAGTTTTGAAAAGTTACAATCGCATTTTTGCACTTTTTTATACCGTTCACGATCGAAACCATCTTTGTTTTTGCGGCCTCTTACGCTGAGGAATTATTAAAGAAAAGCTATTCGGATAAAAACATTGAAGAATAATCTTTTTCAATTAAAACATACATCACGTTTCATAAAACACCATTTACCACGTCCAACGCAAGCTTTATAAGATGAGGAATAATTGAGGCGTCTTAAACCATTAATAATCTAAAACTCCTTTGAAAAATATATCATAGCAGATAATGTGATATTTTTGGGACAGAAGCAATTTTGGTACATTTTCCTGAGAAAATTCTCAAAGGATTTTATATAGTTCCTTCCTATCCCCCAAATTCAATTACTGATTATATGTAATATAAAGTTAACTTTGGAAAATTAAGAATGTAACACCTCTGCTTCCTGCCACCCCTCTACTACTAGCCCTATCCCGTCAACCCCTACCTCCTTGCCATGCAGGCCCTCCAAAATAATTACTATTATGTTCTATACCCGAGGCCCCAAGAGGAAAATTCCCAAGAAATTTCAAGGCCTCAGATATAAAGGAGCAATGCTATAGAGGAAAGGAAAGATGAAGAGGCTAGGAACGACATTAATCCATCTTCAGAATCGGAGAATCGGAAAAATAGGAAAACTGAGAGGAATTAAATTTCCTTGAATAAAACCACATTGATTAATAATTTTAGGTCAGCATACCCATCAAAAAGAAAGGAACTCTCTACAAGAAAAAAAACAGAGTCAAATATCATCAATCAGGCCATTTCCTTTATCAATAGCTAACGCTCCTACCCCTGCCTCTCAAACTTCTTCAACAGGATGATGAAAAAATACGCTGGTTTTACAAAGTGATGGCGGCAATCAAGAAGGCAAACAAGAAATACACCAATCGGAAATATTTAAAAAGACTTATTGACTTTTGTGAAAGGTCTGAGTTTCATCGGGTTTATTTAAAATAAAAAAGTGCTCTCCTGAAGCTAAGCTAGGTCAGAATACTGGTAAGAAAGCTTGTCTTATACTTTATAAGGAATTACTCGTATCTCTCCTTGATGACCTCGTCAAAATTTTCAAAGAAACGCTTCGCGAACATTTCTGGAGGAAGAGAGAGATCCTGAACTTTCTTTTCAACTATAACAAATAGGAAAATTAAGCAAAACCATGATCATATATTTCCTTATTCGTTTTCATTTATTATCTATCGATTATTGCGTAGTGGGTTGAGGGCCATCATCCTCCATATGCATCTCAGATAAAAGTGGAAAAAAATATGATTTTGTTGCAGTAGATATCACGGAATTTGCTGCTATGTCTTGTGATTTTGTTCCTCTCTGAAAAGATTGATAGTTTTTGTTTTTGATTGATTTTTATGTTTAATTATTGTTTGCCTTATAAAATTAAAAAATCGCTTAATTACATAAAAATTCTTTATGAAACAATTATATAACCATATGTTTTTCAAGTTTTTTTTTGTATTAAAGTATAGAAGGATTGGCGTGATTGGCAATCATCAATAGGATGCAATAAAAATAAGAAATGTGGCATTTTTTCCATTGGAGAAAAGTATTAAATGTGTTCTTAATCATAAAAGCTCTTGCCAAAGGGGTATTTTGGACGTTCCTTATTGAAATATTGTTCATCCTATACATATGAAAAATCATTGGCAAATATTTCTGTTCAGGCGTTCATATCAAAATTCAAGTATTGGAACATAAATTATTGATCAAATTTTGCCATATATGATTATAATTTTCGCTTAAATTCTTAAAGTCAATGCATTTTAATATCAAACTGGAAAATAAGAAAAACGGTAGCTTTGAATTCTTCCAAAATATTCGTTTCTGATTACTTTTGAACGCATCAATCGCCAGTAAATACCTTAAAGTGAGAAATGCAATACACTAACTCATCCAATATATAACTTTCATGACATTTTTTCACATTTAAATATGAAAACCTCAAAAATTATTGAAAAATATACAGAAACACATTTTTTAGGCATTTTTGCTGATTATGCACTTGATCATCAACAAAAAGGGTCAGTTTTGATGTTTTTCGAAGCAAAGTTTCGATTTTTAATGTAAAAAATGCTAACAATAACGCGAAAGAATTCAAATCATGTAGAAAAATAGCCCCATTAGGGGAAAAATGGATAGAAGACATAGGCTGGAGGTTATATCTTGACATTGGGTGCCTCGTTGTCGTTTTCAGCTTATTTAATTTGCGTAGATCTTTATACAATTTCTTCGATATCCTTTTCCCTCCTGGTTGCCTTTGGCTAAAATATTCGGTTCTTTTCTTTATAGACCTTCAAAATATGAGCGATGGTGGAGTAGCTGAGATGATATTTTTTGGTCAACAATGATATCCCAATCCCATCATTGTAAAAATCGTTGATCATTGATTTTTTGATCTGAATTGAGGGATTTTTTACCTACAGCTTGATCTTTTTATAGTTTTTTCCTTGGGATCAACCTTTTCATCGTATTAGTCGTCCTCTGCCTTAGAGCTATGTTTAGTAGATTTCATTTTAATTATTATAAAAGCATGACTAATTTATGAGTATTAATTATGGTCACTTCAACAATAAATATAAAGAAAAAAGAAAAGGATTGAGGATCCACTGCTGGATTAGTGTTGAAAATCCATAGCAGAATCAGCAATTGATGCATTTAAACTTGCCTTTTTTGCATATTTTTCAAGATCATACTTAATGCATATTAAATTACCAGAAATGCTAATTAAAATAGACCAATAGAACCGATTAATGATTCTCTATGCGGAAATACAGTGCTTTTCTAATGGTTTTTATCATGATTTTAAATATCTTCGATTTGAAACTAATCCAAATATAAAGATCAAATCATCGGTCATTTTAACAGTCAAAATCATAAGCTACAGCCTTTTCTCAACAACTCTATTAATTATTATCGATGCTGGTATATATTTGAGCACCGTTTCCATTTATCTTTGAAGGTTTATATATATTTTTCGATAATCTTTGCAATGTTTCCTTACGAACATGTAATTTTTTCTTAACTCATCAATATTTAAATAAATGCCCGTATCCTCTAACGCAAAATTCTTGCTTTTTATTTGGCATATTTTTGGATTTTAATTACTGAGTCATATATTCCTCGCTGTTGCTTCCAAGTTATTGGATGGTTCTATAGTTCATGTAAGGAGTCAAAAACTCAAGTAATGCATTTTTGGCGTTTTGGACAGCTGTATTCCGTATGACTGTCGGTAAGAATTGAAAAGTATGGTGAATGGACATCCTTAGTCTTGCTTTTTATGTCATCTTTAGCCTGAACTTATTTTTATGATTTTGACGAAATCCACGCAAAGCATGCTTATCTTCATTTGTCTGAGTTTCAAAGCACTCTGCTTTACTCTAGCTTTGTGAAGAATGATTCCTAATTTTGCAGTATATATGATGAGTGCCAAATTTGCCATCTGCTATTTTTTCGTCGATCGATATTTTTCTTCATTTTCCTTCAAAATTCTATCTTTAGTGGGACTCATCTTCCTCACATGTTTGATATACAAGGATTTCTTTCTTTCGAATGTTTGGTATTAGCTTTTAGAGCGAACAAGTTAGATGCTTTTTACGGTCTTGAACTCGATTGCTGTTTTTCTCATCAAATTTTATTTGCTTCGCATCAGGGATCTATTCTTAAGGATTTCGGCTGATTTTCCTCGATTGTTAGCAAGGTATTCCTATAGTTATTTATCAATATTTGGCCTTAAATTGCAAGTTATTTTTTTGGGACTTTTATATTCGACTTGCATCAAATCTAAATAAAACTTAACTGATGAAAAAATGCCAGGTTTTTGGACAGTAGCTGTTATGTTAATCTCATCGAAAGATGTCTAAAATATTTGGATGGCTTTGTTGCCTTGGAAGTTA
This sequence comes from Nymphaea colorata, assembly GCF_008831285.2. Taxonomy (NCBI): domain Eukaryota; kingdom Viridiplantae; phylum Streptophyta; class Magnoliopsida; order Nymphaeales; family Nymphaeaceae; genus Nymphaea; species Nymphaea colorata. The sequence goes on from NW_022205063.1 coordinate 28,771, forward strand.
TAGAGCTTTGGTCCTCGATCATTAACTTTGACTTCAAGTTTGATGTGAACATAAGTGCTTACATTCAGTATGAAATTCTTGCTCTTTGGAGCTGTTTGCTGCCGAATGATGAAGTTTCTGGATTAGAAGTTATCAAAAATGACGGTCTTTGCAACAAATGGCAGAATCTCCTGCGGTGGTTCAAGAGCCAACTTCAACGCCATCATCTTTAGCATATTTTCATAATCTGAGTTCACGAGATTCGAGCCTATCTATGCCTTTGATATATGGCTATCGATCATTTTGAGCTTGGAAGCATACTCTAGTTGCTTTATGGGAGATTTTGTGTTTCGCATCATATCAAATAATTTTAATTAATCTAGACCGAAAATCAACTACTTATATCTTACACGATCATTAGACTTACTCTTAGTCCTCTTGCTATACCTAGCCAGCCTATTTTTTACTCGCTATTCGTAGGCTGCTTGCTTTTCAGCCTTTTTTAGGTAGAGTTCAAGCTTCTTTCCTTTTAGACTCTTAATTGCCTCATCCAGGCCTCTTGCTGAGCTTTTGTGTAGCTGCATTGATCTTGCCTTAGGGTTTATCTTTCCTTTTTCGAGCATACTATTGCGAAATACCTATTCAGTCATTTTTGTTTGGGATATCAAGTGCTGGCGTGCGAGGACCATGCAATTGATGATCATAACCTTTTCGATGGACTTTTTCATGACCATTTAGTTAAATCTATGTAAAAGTTTGATGTACGTGTTGTAGAATTGATAGATGACGTTGGGATCTGTGTTTTAGAATTTGAGTTGAGGGTATTCGCAATCTTCGAGGATAAGAGGATACTAAGGAGCCATAGGATAGTTAGGTTTTCTTGGATGGCGTTAATGTCCATAAGATCTTTGATGATTGTCGGTTGTTCTTGGCCAAGGCCGATCATGAAAAGGACAGAACTCATGAACCTGATCTGATGCCAAAGGAAGGAGTTACCTATATAGTAGAAATAGTAAATAGAGTTCCTATCGTCTCCTTCTTCCAGCTATTCATTACGGTCACTTTGATGATATCTGCTGAGAAGATGGTCCTTTCGAAATTGACTGTATTCGTCACGTTGATTTTGCAAAAGTTGATGAAATTGTGAGTTCCTTCGAAATCTTTGATTGCTTCTTCATGAGTTATATATTGAGGTTATTTTTTGCGAAGAAGTATTTATCTTCTGGTCGTGCACCAATATCTTGCGTTGAAGTCGGGAGAGACTTGCTAAAAACCGATAATCCTGATATCTTCGGGAAGCAGTGAGTTCATCATGTTGGAATAATTCATCTTCGAGACTTTACCTTACTTGTTTGCTTCAGATTTTTATATATCTGTACGCAAATTAAGAGCAATCACATTGCCCATCGCTGATACTCCCTTATCGTCCTTCCGGCTCTGGTGAATGATTCATCGCGGGAAAAGCCTTCGGATGAGACTGAGCGTGTGCATGACTTTGAATATGTATTATTCAACACTATTATCTGATTCTGATTGGCAGGCCATGCCGTCATAGTTGTTTCCAAGGTAGCAAACCTTCAATGCGTATTTTCTCACTTCAAATTTTTAAAACAATTTTGCCATTTTCGCTTCATTTGACCCTCGGAGTATCTTTTGCTTATATGGCTCGTGATCGGCCAGACGATTCTTGAGGCGCTTGCATTATTTCTATAGGATTGCACCATCTCGATGAGCTGATCTTTTGAAAGTTTAGTTAGATCAGGGCCTACCTGTTCTTATTCTTGCCCTAAGGTGGAACCTATTTTTAGTTTTAATCCATCGATAAAAGAAATATAATATTGGTGAATAATAAATTCAAGAAATAGAAGAGCAAAATAATGTAAAAGATAAAAATAAGAATAAGATTTATGTTGTTCAAGAACCTTTTTAACCTTATTTTAGCTTCGCGTCTTATCTTCTTTGCCTATGATCAACTTTTTCTCTTTCTTTACGTTAAAGTCATGTTTGCACTCTACAGTCAAAGTTCCACTATGGTTTCATTTAATCTTTATTATATCTTTATTGCTAAAAAATCAGGCTTTTTTGATTATTTCGCAACTTTACATTGGAAAGAGTTTATTACAGGTAATCTACATATCACAAAGGATGTAGACGATGACAAAGTGCATGCTTGATTAAAGCTTAGCAAAACGGTAGCAAAATTAGTTATTTTTCTGATTTAAATATTCCATCGAAACTGATTATTAACTTCAAGGCTTCAAAATGTAAAAACCTCGCAGACTACTATATAATTGTTTATTTTTTTATTGAAATGACTCAGTAAAAGTGATGTTTAAGGAAATAGACAGGGTTTCTAAAGATTGTATGCTATCTGAAGCATTCGACGGGAGATTTGTTGTCATATTATTAACAATTTGATTTTTTTTGTTTGTGCAAAAACAATTGATTTTTAATTTTGGAAAAAGTCGGCAAAAACAAAACATTTTTTGCTTATTACCAAGAGAGAAGCTAGGATTCAACTCTTTTCCAGCTTTTTGCCAATTCTAACATTTACTTTATCGACGATGATGCATTGAACTTAAAATTTCTCAAATTCAACATTGAAATGACAAATTGATCATATATCACGGAGTGTAAAGGTTTAGCCTTCTAAAATTCCATGCGGCTGTGAGTTTGATCACAGGATATCACAGTGAGGCGAGAGTTATGTTATTAAACTCAAATTATTAAAGAGTTCAAAGATCAAAAATGGCGGTTCTGCAATACTCAAACGATAAGGGAAGAGAGAAAAGGCATAAATAAGAAAAAAATAACGTTTATAAATCATTCTCATTTTCCTGAGTAGTAATCGTCAGTCCCTTATAACCACCGCTAATCCATCATTTTGTTCCAAAGATCCTCATACTCATCGACCCATCCCCATTTTTCCGAAAGATCCTGAAGGGTAACATCAGCTGTCGGTGTTTATAAGTTTTTCATTTCTTCCTTGGGCGCCTATTCGGAACGGGTGCAGCTTTTTGGAGTTCGAGGATATGGTCAATGATGTTGGGAATGCTGTGATGTATTTCATCATTTTTTGATGATGCTTCGGCACTGGGCGGGTGAGCGAGTCTTGACAAATTTGCTCATGAGTACGTTGATCTTCAGAGATTTTCTTTGATGCCAATTAGAATCAAAAAGATGACCATTCTCACTGAGGAAATCCATATATGCCACATTTTCTTGTAGGGTCCATAATGAATTGTTGAAGGAATGTTCTTTCTGCTCTTCATCTTCGGTTGTTTTGACCTGAAATCGTTTTCTTCTTGAATTCATGAACTGGGAACATAGCTGTCATCGCAGGAAGACTCTTCAGAGGATTCAGAAGTTGATCTTCTCCTTACTTTTCCTTCATTTTCTTTAATTATTGGTTTTCATGAATTGGGCTTAGGTTTGTTGTTGGAATTAAATATTATAGTCCCGTCATATTAATATGGAATTTACCATTCTATACGCTACTTCTAGGGAAAATTAAATGGAATGTTGATATTGTCCAATAATTTTGCACATGCAGGCCTTGCTAAGCTTATTAAACCTTTGCATCTTAATGATTTTCATAGCTTACATTGCTTATCTTGCAAAAATATTGTCATTTTAGGGATTTGAGTCTTGAAGCTAACTGCTGGCATGGAAAATGAAAGATGATCATTTCTTCGTAAGTTTTAAAAAGGGATTCTATTTAATTTCATGTGAGATGCAATTTATCGAAAAATGGTGATGGAGAAATCGTGACGCAATACTCCTTGATGGATGCTTATTAGAAGGGAAAAATAACAAAATCTACAGAAATTTTGTATGGAAAATATTATAGATAAGTCTTGAACTTATACTACTTTTAACTTTATTCAGTCCATATATTAGCATTGAAATAATATTAAACTTAAACATGCATCACGGCTTCTTTGTTTTTTACAGCTTTACAATCAATCGATATGAGATCAATTCTTAGCTTTGGTTTTGGTCATATTGCCATTCTACCTTTTCCATGTTTTTAGAAGACGAAAAGAATGGTAGAAGGCTTTGATATCACCTTGTACGTTCTAGGAAGCAAGGGCTGTTTCTATCAATAAAAAGATAGGCTCAAGCGTATATTGCTTCATAATTCTATGGATAAGATATCAAGAAGAACTATTAATCCTTTTGCCATGCTGTTAAGCCGATATTTTGAGCTAGTTTGCATCAAGATATCATATAGTTGGCTTACTCGTTGCATCATAGTGTTAATTCATACTTAAAGAAGCGATGCACTTAAAATGATCATTATCAATAGCTAGGATTGCAATGAAGATTTTTGTTGATATGTGTGGTGATTTTCGATAGTACCTGCATCATTTCCAACGATCGCATCATCATAATTGCTTATGTTTTTAACTGTTGAGTACGTGATTCTAATGTTGGCTTACAGGAATAAAAAGTTTTGCTGTCTTCTGGTAATATCCTTAAAAAATAAATTAATAAGGAATAGCTTTTTTATTGATCAAGTCATTTACATATATTCAAACTGATTATTTTAGCTATTTTCGATGTTTTTTGGAGTATTTCACGATTTTTCTATACAATTTTTCTTTTTTGTTAATTTTTAATTAATTATTTTCAATATTCTAGAGAAAAACTAAGAGGCTACATAAGCAAGCATATCAGCAATCAATAGTCCGTCATATATCAGTAAAATTTAAAGAGATGCTCGCGCTGTAGCAAATATTGCTTTACCTTTTCCAGCCAGTCCTCTGCAAAATTGATCATCGATAACTTATGGGATGATTGCCAAGTTTAACGATAGATATGCATGAAAATATAGACGAAAAACGACTAAGCATCAAGCTTAACAATATAAAAAGGTGTGTGGAGTTGAAATACTTGGCATAAGAGGGAAAGTATTAAGAAAAAAATTAAAGATGTTTTCTGAACCATTCTGACTATTTTGGGGCAGATTTGCATCTTTGTTAATATCAAAAACTTCCACAATGCTGGTACTTATCAATGCTGAATATCTTTTTCCTCATATCGATAATTTCCAAAGCAGAAAATGTGTATTTGCCATCTTCTTTCTTCCAATAATATGATCCTATTAAACGGCTTATGCATTGATTATATATAATTGCTTTAATTAAATTTTAAATGTTAAAAACTCTAATGATTAAACAAGTAAGAATGATCTTGAAGAACTTTGTTTTGGGGCTTTTTGGAAAGAGTCGAAGGAGCTCATTATAGATCTATCATCCTTTTCTGTATGTTTTTAGTACGGCATGTTTTCTTTACGAGAAAATTTTAAATATCAAACCCTCTAACAAAACAAAAAATGAAAAAACTATACGAATGTTATAATGTAAATTCCTTCAAAATCTGACCATAGTTTCAATCCTCCATTATTTTTGCAAAATTCCAAGAGTCGCGGCAGTATTGAACTCAAAACATTGATTAAGCTAAGATCGAAAGTTCTAATTGATTAAATTTCAAAGATGATGCAACCAAAATGACTCAAAATACCCAGGGGTAAGCAAACAGCGCATAGGATATCACAGTGATGTTTGGTGATTATTATAAGAAGTTAATAATTCCAAGACTATCAAAGAGGTCTTCCCAGAAGGATAATAGCCAAGGCTATGAAGAAAAGAGAAAAGAATGTACAGTATAATCATATAAAGAGATCATTCATTTTATTGCATAAAACTCATCGGCCCCCTAAAGCCATCTTTAATCCATCATCTTGTTCCATAAATCCTCGTATTCGTCCACCCATCCCCATCTCTCAGATAGATCCTGAAGCATGACATCTGTTGTAGGGGTTTGTTAGGCTTTTGGCTCCTCCAGTGGGGATTATTAAAATAAAGGAGCAGCCTTCTGAAGTTCAAGGATATGGTCGATGATCTTAGGGATGCTGTGATGGTATTTCATCATTTTCTGATGGTGGCTGCGGCACTGAGCTGGTGAGCGAGTTTTGATCAGTTTGCTCATGAGTACGTTAATCTTTAGGACTTTCTCTGGTGCCAGTTTGATTCAAAGAGGTGACCATTTTCGCTGAGGAAATTCATATATGCCACATTTTCTTCAAGTTTCCAAAGTGAGTTGTTAAAATTTTGAGAGTTCTCACCATCTTCTTGAGAGATTTTAATTTGAAGCCTTCGTCTTCGTGAGTTCATGAACCTGGGCACATAGCTATCATCACATTAAGACTCATCAGAGGATTCCAAATTTACATTGTTTTGAGGTTTTATTTCACTCTTATTGTGCATTTGTTGCTTCATTGGGCCTGCTTTGTTGTTTTGAATTTTTTATTATTATGATTACATCACATTTCCCAAGAATATAACAGTTATTCGTTTATTCTAGTCCAAAAAGAGCTTACCGACATACAGAACTATGAAAGTGATGAGATTTTGCATAGTTAAGCGTTTCCTGCCAGGCCTCTTATTCTCTCTCATAATTTCTTGTGGTTTTGATCGAAATTTATATGGGAAAAATATGTGAATAGATTCAAAAGAGCTTTATCTTTAAGGAGGAATGACAGGAGTCGATTCCATCAACGTAAAAACCACTAAAATTCTATCTATTTTCCTAAATCTATCAGTTTAATGCAGAGAACATGCTAGCATTAAATGCTACTTTTCTTCAATATTTTGAAAAAATGTACGAGAATGTTGGGATAGCAACCATATAGTCTCCATGTACTCCATCCATTGATCATGAAACACTGAAAAATGAAAAGTTGGAGTTATTCAATTCTTATTTTACTTCTGATCATTCGATTAGGATTCAACACTTTTATCCCCCACCCTCAAGGCATTGTAGATCCATCTGACATAAAAACTAGGTCATATACATGGACTTCATTATCATGATCAATTTTAAAACGTGATTTTGGGGATTTCGGTTCGGACTTTATTTTTCATGAGATTTCTACATTCAAAAAGTCAGTTCTACTAAAAGTCAGATAATAACGCCATATTTCATCTTTCAGGCCATTCAAATATTTAAAGATCATGGAGAGTTGAGTGTCCCATTGAAACCAACATATTATATGGTAAAAAAAATATTTTTTATGGAGGATGGAAAATGAAGAGTTTTGATGCATGATTGCAAGAAAAATACAATAGTTTATTTTTGTAAAGGCCTTTTGTAAGTTATATTTATTTTAATTAATTACGGTGTTAAATAATTATCAAATTATGTTGAGCATTCAGGAATATATTGTAAAATAAAATAGGGGTTGGGGTTGGGGTTGGGTTGGGTTGGGGTTGGGTTGGGGTTGGGGTTGGGGTTGGGGTTGGGGTTGGGGTTGGG